>NW_009623285.1:0-4024 GCF_000690535.1 Cariama cristata
CCGGCCGCCCCCGCTTCAGGGGCGCCTCCCCCAGCCACTGCCCTGGGGCCTCGAGTTCCAGCTGCGAGGGACAGATTGTGCTCGGTTCAGTTTATATGCTTCACTGGGTTGGCTTTTTTTTTTTATTGCAAATGATTTATTTAATGCTATTTGAAGGACACTAAATAACTATTTTTTTTTCCTTGTGGGATCTAAACCCAGGAATTGATGTGCCTTCTGTTCCCTTAGCATGGCTCCTCTCAAGTGGTCTTGCCAGTTCTCGGCATGTGTTTTTGGGGGAGAGGCGTTGTTTATTGAAGAAATACGAGGAAAGCGATGGCACGGCAGCCTGCTAACTGGGATTTCAAATGAAGCGTTTAACACGCGGCCTGATTTGGGGTAAGCCTGCTGAGCGCGTTCACAGCATGACAGCAGCAGCACAGGGGCTGCACGCGGGCTCCACCACATGCCCTGACACCTTTCACTTCATTGACTGCTGTGAAACAGGGTTTACCACAAAGACCAAGATTCCTTATTTCAAATCCAGCGCTCTCAGTGGAATTCAGAGAAGGCCTGAGCAGTCTGTGAACATTAAACCATGTTAATCTAAAGCAAATTATGTTGATATAATAAGATACTTGATTTATCCGTGTTGAGCACATAGACTGACTGATGGGAAAGGTAATGCCTGACTGATACCCAGCCTTTTACACAGCCTGGGTAATAAGGCAAGAGAAGCCTGCAGAGTCGCATCTGGCCATAAGGAATGGCAGGGTAAGGGCGTGGGGGAGTAGCACGGTGGCCGTAAGAACCTACGGATTTGATAAAGCTGCAGGTTTTGAGGAGAAGAGACCACACCAACGAATCTAGGCAGAAAACTTGGCATGAAAGACAACAAACCTATCAGTGGGTCTATACTATCAACTTTTGAATTAAGAATTCAGGGCAAACTGAACACACACTGCTATGGGAGTTCAGAGGCATCAGAATTAAAATCCCTTGGAGTAGTCATCAGCACCCTGTATAAAAATGGTCAAACAGCTCAATGTTCAACATTCAGAGAAAAAAAAAATTGTTGATGCTCTGTTGGTACACTAAGTTCTAGAGTACGTAATATCATTATTAGTCCTGAATACTGTCTGGCAGCCACTGAAGCAATAGTGCCACATCAAACAGCGCAATGTTCAACATTCAGAGAAAAAAAAAAATTGTTGATGCTCTGTTGGTACACTAAGTTCTAGAGTACGTAATATCATTATTAGTCCTGAATACTGTCTGGCAGCCACTGAAGCAATAGTGCCACACCACTAAGAAGTAGTTGCTGCAGTATCATTAAGGCTGTATATCAAATATCTGGTACGTGTTAAAAGAGTCACTGTAAGGTTTAGATACTAACATTTCATTAAAATCAGTTAATTCAAAACATACTGGGTCTCAAGAGATACGTAATCACTGAACAAAAAAATGAAAGTTGGAGAAAGGGAGTGAATATAGTTCAGTAGATGTTTTAAAATTAACAAATACTACAGAATTCAGAAAGCTGCACTGGAAGGAAGCTAACAAGAGGAAACAAACTACAAAAGCAAACCTTTTATGCATTGTAAGATACAAATGTGCCAAACATCTCCATCTGAAAGAATCATCGTATTGTCATGGTAGAAGTGAACAAGAAAATATGACCAAACTAAATTTCAGAAAATGTTTTTCAGCAACTTTCATTGATGAGGTGCAATTCTTATACCAGACCTGTTATTTGTTGGTAATAAGAAGAAAGTGGTTTCCAAGATTAGGAAGCAGACAAATTTAAAGAACTGCAGTAACACTTTCATGTCTCACAATCTAAAAATATAACTGAAGGCAGGCTACCTGCATTTTACAAGGAAAATAAATTGGCTTAATAGGCTATTACTCCACTTTATAAAATCCTACTTCAGTTTGGGTGATGCTTATTTACAAGTTTAGGAGGATTTTAAGAATAGCTTAACTGAAGTATTAAAGTATCCAATCTCTGGTTTAAAGTATGTCAGGAGGTTTAAAGTGAGGAAAATATCTGGGTTTTAAAAAAATCTTCTAGGGTAACGAGAACTTGTAAGACTGTAACTCTAACATCTGTATAGGAAGAAGTAATTAAAAACTGTAACACCTAGAAAAGCATGATCTGAAAATTAACTAGCACTAGTCTTCTGCAAAGATAATTATGTCTCAACAATGTCTCAGAGAAATGCCTAAGAGGTAATGAATATGTAAGAGCTGGCAGGTATAATGTAGACTTTCAAGGGTTTGACCAAGTGGCATAACATAGTGCTCAACACAAACCTGAGTCCTCATTGTAAACTTGCATGCCAGTGCTGTTTCTGCCACAAACTACCTTGTCGAAAGAAATGCATAGCACCTGATGATAAAGGTTAGAAATAGTCCAAGGGACTTTTGACACAAAAGGCTACTAAGAAAAAAACCCCCTATATCAGGGATAGAATATCAACATGGACATAATGCAGACCTCTATTTCTGTTAAGAGTAGAATTTAATGATAGATTACCTCAATATTCTGTTTAGATACTGTTTCGCAGGGGTTAGTCAACTGTAGTACTACTTCACCAGTCATATATGTTAAGCCTGCAGTCCATATGACTATCTGAAATGCCTCTTTCTGCTCTCATAATCTGAGTTTCGGACTCTGCTGAATCATTTATTTATGAACTGAAAAAAGGAACAAGTAGAAAACCAACAAATATTAAAGGACACAGGTCAATCAGGATCGGAGAGACAGCACGAACTCAAGAAGTCTAGAAGGTAAATGAATGGCAAAACACGGTACCAGAAAATAAAATAAATGGGATAAATGCAGGGAAATTGAAAGAATAAACATTATAATGAGGTTCATAGGATTCATACAGTTTCTTCTGATGATGATTTTTTCTATGAGGTTGTGATTACAAAAGTCAAGCCAATAGAATAAGTAAGACACAGAATAATGACAATGATACAAAGAATGTAGGTACAGTTATATAAAGCTGAGAAATAGTCTCATTTAGGCTACGCTCTATATTTCTGGTCATGTCACCCTAGCTCAAAACTGACTCAAATTGCAAAATGATGAGGGACTAAAAAAACAAGCAAAGAAGATAAAAAAAACTCACAAGAAAAGAGATTAAGGAGACTGGGATAATTTATCTTAGGAGAAGCGTAGGAGCGAAAATATAAAAAGGTATCTAAGTGAACATTTAAGGACAAAGGATACAAAGTCATAACACATGGAGATTAAACAGATTATGATTCTGCAGAAACAACATTTCTAACTGACAGCTCATATTTACATTTCTTTATGTTTTAAATTAATCTTTCGCTATCACAGAGATGCTATCCTGGGTTCCTCCTCTCCATTTCAACTCCATGGGTATTCTGATGCTAAAACTTCTTAACAAACCGTGGACATACCTCCGAAAGCTTTCGCTGTTTTACAAAGATAAAGGGCAAACAATTACCAATATTCATTACTTGAGAAGCAAGCTGATTGCCCAATAGGAAGAAATTTGCTCTCTAACAGCTGGCTGATACATGGACATCAGGAATTTGACACCCTGCTCATTGTGAGCTGCACAGCACAAGGAGAAATGGGTATTTTGAGCCATACCTCAAATGTGACTGGAGTCACACACATATGGGTGGCTTCTCCATACCTGTCACCTGCTCTTCCTTTCCAGAAAAATCAGTGCAACAGAGTAGCAGGTCTTTGGTAACCTGCTGAATGGCCTTTAAACTCCTAGGCGTTTTTCCTTTTGCTTAAAATTCTAGTAAGTTTATTTCTTCTTTTTATCCAAAAGTTGCTTTCAGTTAAGAGATGAACCTCTGTAACGTTCCATGTTCCGCATGCAATGCATTCTGTGAGGGGTATTAGCGCACTGTGAAGGGCAGCACAGGCGGACACAGTTCTCCGGGTGGGTGGGGGGTCTCCTCAGGCCCCACCTGGGGCGCCCAGCCCCACCCTGCCCCCGGGGCCCAGGAGCCCCACCTCGGTTCAGCCTGGGGCTGTCAGTCCCGGCCT
>NW_009623286.1:0-213 GCF_000690535.1 Cariama cristata
GCCACGCTCCTTTGCCGAGCTGTCGGGTACCACCATCCCCTTCCCTTGGGAAAAGGGCCATCCCATTTACCCTCCCCGCTTCCCAAACCAGACGAGGTGCAAAGAGCAGCGATGCCCAAGCGCTCCCCGGACCAAAGACCCCGCTGCAGAGAGGGGGGAAACCCCGCCGGGGCACAGATTAACAAATAACCTTTATGGCACCCCTAAAAGAAG
>NW_009623286.1:342-911 GCF_000690535.1 Cariama cristata
CTCCAGCAGCATTTTCCAGGCACGGAGAGTTTTCTTTCGGCACCGAAGGAGCGGGGATGGAGGAAGCATCTGGCGAGGGCTGGGGCGATGGGGAGGGGAGCGTTGAATTCCACCCCCCACGTCCCCCTTTCTCTGTGTGGGCAGTTGTTTTATGGCAGGAGGACTGGGGAACCATTTTAGCATGATCCACGCTGAGACTGCTAGAGGAGTTCCCCGCTGAGGGCTGGATACAAAGAAAAGCTGAATTAACCGAGGGTCATATAAGGCAACAGGATCTGACAGATCCAAGCCAATGTACGCTGAAAAAAAAGATCCAAGCCAATGTACGCTGGCAACAGCCAGTCCATGGCACTGTGAGAAAACACTCCTGCAAATTTAACAAATCCCTATGGTCTAGAAAGTCATGTACAAGAAATTACTGATGAAGGGATCTAGTCATATCTGGATTTCCAGACGTTGGTCATGCTCCCACCGCATTTTGCAGGCCATATAAGTACATGGATCTGAATCCCGGGCGCTGGAGACCGGGAGGATTGTTCCGATCGTCTTGTCTGACCTCCTGCGTCAGA
>NW_009623287.1:0-21112 GCF_000690535.1 Cariama cristata
CGGGTCTCAGCCCTCTCTTTAGGTGCCTTATTAGACCCCTGATTTGCTCGGAGAGGAGTGAGGGGGCTGAGTGCGGAGCTGGGCAATCAGCGTAACGACTCCGGGGGGGGCGCCGGGCCTGCCGGTACCGGGTGCCTTTGCTTTCCTGGGCTTAGCCCAGCGCCCCGTCCGTAGGGCTCGGCGGGGTTATGTGTGTCGGTAAGGGGCACCGCAGCAAGCTTTCTGTTCAAGGGTTCTTCCACCTTGGTGTATCCGTGGTTTCTGCTATGACCGTAGTTTGTTCTTAAAATCCCTAAAGTTCAAGTGTGTATTTATCGAGCTTGGTTTCAGTCTGGGATGTATGTTTGTATGTCGGCCCTTGACCGTGTCATTAAACGAATTACTGTATCTGTAGAGTGCTGTGGAAATTAACAAAGCTTCATGCTGTAAAAGCATGTTTTGTGGAATGAAAACTGCAAGATTCAGGCCCTAATGGCAGCAGTGGGCCCCCTCCTTGGTCTGAGAGCTGTAAATTACCTTTAACTCATCTACCTCAGCAAAACTTCTTGCAATTAGTGGGCAATGGTAGTCTTCAATTATATTGTGAAAGTACTTCATGAAAATCAAAGTATATTTCTGTAATCAACAGGTACTGTCTTCTGGAAGGCTAACAGGAGCAGCTAAATTAACAAATGGAAGAAAACAGTAAGACCTTAGTCATGAATACTACCTAAGATTGAGTGTATGTGTGAGCACTTGGGAACCTTATACTTGTCATACCTTACAACTAGGCAGAAATTCAATCAGAAAACGTTTTTAGCTGAAAGGCAGTGCAGACAGGTTCTAAGTAGCCCATGAATGGCAGACACAAACTGAATAGATATTTTGCCTGTAGAAATACAGAGTTGACTTTCTCTGCGTGTTTTATTTATAAAAGTTTGAATTTGTATTGTTACTAGCCGTATGTAAGACTGTTGAGTAAAGACTAAATTCTTCTTTGACATAAGCTGTTAATACCTGCTAAATGTTTGTTGCAGCAATGCAAAGTTTTCAGAAAGAGAAGGTTATTTTGTTTCTTGATAAAATTGGTTTACTTTAGTTTGCTGTTATTGAATAAAAATAAATTTTTTCCTTTGCTGTGTATTAAGGAGGTGGTATAAACAGTGAATTTGACTTTTTAAGGTTTGGCTTAAGAAAAGGATGTTATTCTGATGTAGAGTCTGGATACTCTCTCTATTCCACTGACTCCGACAATCAGGTAATTAAATGACTTTTTAATACAGTCATCCCTGATACCTAAAGAGAAGGGAAATTGGAATACCTTGAATAATAATTTAGGTACTACTGCATCTGGACTAGAAATAGCTCCTACAAAGCTAGCAAGAATGTCTATAGTGCATCTTGCAGATACAAGCAAGTTGGCTTTGTGTGCAGTGAGTTTGGCTCTGGCAGATCTCACTAAGGCACAGGATATATTTTGCGAATACGACTATGCTGTTCATGGGTGAGGGCTGGCCCTGGCAGAAGTATAGCCATATTTGTTAGGTTTTGTGCTGAAAAGAGTGAATTGTATGTTGTCAGTGCTGCAGCACTGTTTTTTGTGTAGTGCTGAGTCAATTATCTCCAAAATAGAAATAGACTGTAGATAATAGCTTAACTGTACACAGAAATAAGAATAAAAAACACATACATGCAATTATCAAAACATAAAATTCAGCAAATGAACACGTGTGCAACAAGACAATTTAGTTATTTTGCAAAATAATACATGGAAAATGACACGTTTTTGCTGGTTATCAGTTGTTCGTTTTCAGGTGACAGAGTGGGAACACTTCCCTCTAAAATAGTATCTTGCTTTACTGAAAGAAAAGTGATACTCATTTTCTGACTGCAGTATTCTTTGTGCAGGTCAATACTATTCATAACGGACTTGACCGTTGTGCAGCTTTACTGAAGAATATCTTGCAAAATGAGGCTGCAGGTTGTACCTATTGAAAACTTCGGTTACATTTTTAGTTTTTGTAAGACTGTTTTGATTTGTTTTGTTGACTAGTTTTTCCTTTCGACTAATACTAGGAACGGAGACTATCCATAAACAACCTGGGAGAACAACTTCTGTCAAAATTCCTTCCAAGCCTTTGCTAACCAAAGGAAATACTTTCAAGAAGAAAGGGTTGAAAAAAAACATTACCCCTTCCCATGTCCGAAAAGAAATTGGTAAGTGGGCTTTCTTGGGCTTTCTCAAACAATATTGTGAGACTCCTCAAGTTACTGAGATATAACAAGGTTTCAGATAATTGTTGTTGTTTGTTATAGGATGATCCAGGGCTGGATCCACAAAAGGATGTAGATCTTACTCATTGCCTCTTACAAACCTTAAATGTTTACTAAACAATTACTAAAATTCACAAATGTTTGAGCTTCATGTACAAGGAAGAAAGTTGAGTGCATTTACAAATACCAACATCATCAAATTTAGCTGGTAGGAAGTGTGGAGGAGAATGATAATACCCATGCCCCATTTTTCTTGGACAGTGAAGCATTGCAGTACTTGGTCTCTGTTTGGGATACACTGCTATAAACTGTCCTGGAGTTAAGTGTCCAGCCAGGCTTTTCTCGAAGATCAGTTTCTGGAAACAGGAAAGTGTTGCAATAAATAATAAGAACTCAATTGATTTAGCGACCAGAGCACTTAAATGGAAAGGTAGACTAAGTGCTGTAGGCTGAGTTGCTCTCATGTGAAATATTTCACTTTTTATTAGTGTTTCTCCCTCTCTCCACCCCGTTTCTTTTGTGTGGTTTCTAATCCGGTAGACAGATGGTGCCTGTAGACTAGGTATATAGCAGAATGTCTATTTTGTGAATTGTAGAAGGTGAGCACATAGCTGATACCTTTCCAGCACTGTAAAAATACAGAGTTTTAACTATACCCAAATAAATAAATTAGGTTTGATTTATTTATTTATTTGATCTGATTTATTTGATTTATTATTTGTTCTGTTTACAGAACATAAAATAAACTATTATTCTGAATGGTTTAAAAGCATAGGAAGCAGCTGAGCGGAGATGTTAAGAATTGTATTTTAGAACTGGCCTTCTGTAGGATTAAATCCTGTGCTTCCTTCAAGGACAGCTGTCTGTCCAGCTGGGTTAGCTTGCTCTGTCTGGAAGAAAAAAAATATGGATTTATTTGCTGGTGAGTAAAAATCTGACTGGAATCTTAGGCCATAGGGTCTTTTGGCTTTCTTTTTCAAAGGAACCTGCCGGAGCCTGCCTGACAACACTATGGGTTTGTGTAGATTGAGAAGGCAGATAACTTCAGTTGGGTTTTTTGTTCATTCTTTCTTTCTTTATAGTGTCAATATCGAATGGAAAACTTGCTTCATCCAGTACACCTTCTACTGAGAAAGAACTTTCCAGTGCGGCACAGAATCAGGTGGTTCAACCAATTCAGGTGCCTTGCAGTCAACACTCTCCTGTGATGCATCAGAAACTGTGCGAGCATGTGCAAACTCAGATGTCTCTGATAACTGGCCAACCGCCACAGAAAAGTAACAAAATTCCTACCGTAACTCCTTTTCCTACCTCAAATCATGGTTAGTGGAACTATTATTGTAGAACTTGTTATTTTACTATATGAGTTTTGCCCAAAATTGCCCTGATCAATGCATGTTGTTTTCTTTTAGGATGTCAAAATGTTACAGCTTTTCATTATCCATTACCTGCCTCCGCATCAGCTCTGTTGCTGCAGCATTCAGCTAATCCTTTATCAACTCAGTCAGTAAGTAAATGTTTGATTCTGACTATTAATTAACATTTTCAATTAGCACTGCCTATTTATTTATATATTTATTTAAGTGTGTGGGTTTTCTTGGGGTTATGTAATACTTTTTCTTAAACAAAAAATTTGCGTATTTCAAACTATAGTGATGAACAGAATAAATAATGACAGAAAATACTGCTCTTTAAAATACATTTTATATAAACAACAAAAAATGAAATTAGACACATTTCAACTGGCTGCTTGTTTCTGCATGGTGAATTCTGTAATGGACAGTGAACATGGAAGGTGCAGGAAAGTATTCATTACTGTTGATAATTACATTCTCAGTAGCGCACATTAGGATCATTAACCAACTCCTAATAAAAGAAATCATATCTTACATGTAGCTTTTCCCTGCCATTGATCAAGTTGATTATTTCTGCAGACACTGTCTATTATCTTAGAGCCACATTTTAAAATACTTGTGTATTTCAGGGTATAGAATAGAACTAATGGAAAGTACCAACTGCCACCTTGGAAATGTGGTAAAGGGCTTGCACCTTGAAACTGTAAGGCTAAACTTACCTTCCATCTGCAGGCAGTCCATGTGTAGCTAGTGCTGTCCTTGACTTTTAACAAATTCATCTACTTAAAATATTGAAAGGTAACAGTGTTGTCTTTTATTTTTTAATTCGCTGTTCTGGTTTGACTCAAGGAATGAGTGTTCATAAAGCAAAAAAACCAAAAACAAACCACTGCTGAGGTTTTCTGTTTACAGAACAGCTGAAAAAGAACTATGCTTTCATGTTGCCAATAACATTTAAGATAAAGGTAAACTAAACCAGATTTATGTTTTAATTTTTAATTACTCCTTAATGTACTGGATAATTATGCGATTGATGAGTTGTAGTTATTTTTATAATTTGCAAAGAATGATCAAGACTACATGGAGTCAGACAAGGGGGGTGGTTGGTTGTTTTTTTTGAAGATTTTAAAAAAAATCATGTTAATTTTTTCTTTAATATGAATATTCTTTCTGCAGGATGTTCCTGTAGACAGTGGCAATGAAAGTGTGCCAAAGATGGGAAGACCTGGGATTTGCCCGGTAGTTTCTGCTGCTCCTACCACTGCTGCGCAACTACAGTCTGCCACTTCTCTCCCTAGTGTGATCCCTTGTATACCGTCAAGTAATTCTGCAGTGCCTACATTCATCCCGTCCTCTTCTGGCAGAGAGATGACCTCAAACTGTGAGCAACAGATAAAAGAAGCAGATTTGATAAGATGCATACAAGCTCACCTGGCCCTGTTACAATCACATGAAATGATGAATGGCGTGACTGAACAGAAGCACCATCATCACTGTCCAGCAAAACATAATGCGTCAAGTAACAAGGAGGAGGATACTTCTGAAGAACACAGTGAGGACATGGTCAACGAAGAAGATGAATTGAATGTACTTGACATAGCCCCAGTGAGAGACACAGGCTGTAAGACAAGTTTGGTGAAGAAAGGTCTAAAATCTAGAAAAGAAAGTCCAGAAGAAACAGCTCATAAAGTTAAGACTGTAAAATATCTTCTGGGAGAGCTCAGAGCACTGATAACAGATCAAGGTGAGGTCATTTTCATTGTCCAGTAAAGTGATTACATACAAATAACACAAGATGTGTTAAATGAGCGAGCAGTTCAGTTTCTGGAAGTTGTATGTATTAGATGATATGTGACATCCTGAGTGGTTTTCCACAACTGTAATGGCTTCATGTTTCACTCTGGATAAGTATTAAAAAAATTTTTGGAGTATTTTAACATTATCATAACAGCTAAGGTAAAGATTGTTCTCATTTCATATACAGTGTTTTCCCCTGAGAAAGGGAGTAGTGCACACAGATTGCAACAGCAATCCCACCAAGTTTGGTCGGAGAGATGGTGGGTTGTGATTTATCAAGAACCTAAAGCATCGTTTTCTTAGTCAAGCTTAAAAATCTTAAATAAATATAGTTAAGATGAAGATGAGGTTTTCTTGGGGAAAAAAAAAGTAGATACTATTGTAACATTTCCTAGATGGCTTAGTTGCATATAAAATATTACTGTCATATTAAAGGTTTAGATGTTTATGAGGTCTTTTCTTCTGCAGATGATTTGGAAATGTTAAGGCTGATGAGTGAAATAGAAGACTGCATATCATTGCTCCCAGCTGTACTGGGAAGTACAAATATACAAGCTGAAATAGCACTGGCTTTACAGCCTCTCAGAAGTGAAAATGCCCAGCTGCGTAGGTTAGTAACTCAGCCGTGATTCTGTATTTACTGCAAATGTGCCTAAAGCATCTTTAACTGCTCTGTTCTAAATTGCATGTTTTATCATCAGTACAGTCTAAGTGTTACAGCCCTTCCATTCTTGTCTATCTAGTATTTATATATTAGAAACTGTGATGGTAAGTCTATATCGTTTAAAAGTAAATAGTTAACACAGAGCAAGACTTCAGTTAATACTCATGTTTTAGTAGCACCAGTTACATCATGATAGGGCCTTTGTCTAGGTGGGATCAATCACAGGATCGATTTGGTTGGAAGAGACCTCTGGGATCATCGAGCCCAACCTTTGCCCTAACACCAGCATGTCAACTAGACCACGGCACTCAGTGCCACGTCCAGTCTTTTCTTAAACACCTCCGGGGATGGTGACTCCACTGCCTCCCTGGGCAGCCCATTCCAATGCCTAATGACCCTTTCTGTGAAGAAATGCCTCCTCATTTCTAGCCGGAACTGCCCCTGGCGCAGTTTCAGACTATGCCCTCTTGTCGTAAATCAATGCGTCATTCTCTCTGAAAAGTGCAGTATCAAGATTGTTAGCCTGCTTATATTCTTTCTGTAGTGTATTCTCAAATGCAAAAATGTCTCTCATTTCTGGGGAGCTCTCAAATACATAACTGGGTAGCACTTGCAAAAGGTCTTTTGTGTTGAAGAAGTATAGGAATGTAAGAAAAATGCATTATTAAAACTTTTTTATATTTCTGAAACATTCTGTGACATTTAATTCTCAGTAGCAACTTCTTACCAAACTAATTTAAAATGCAGTAGTTTTGTACTTAATCTGAACTTTCTGAATTTGTGCTTTTTCACCATTCACATTTAGGAGACTAAGAATATTAAACCAGCAACTCAAGGAACAAGAAAGAAGTAAGACATCTGGACAGAGCTGCAACTATGAATGTAAAGTACTAATAAAGAATGATGTTTGTTAGGGCCGTTTTTAAAGCTTTATATGTCTGTATATGTAAATGAAGATGTAGATATATAAATAAAAAATAACAGTATGTATTGTGGCCTTTAGTGGCAACTGAACTAAGTGCTGTGGGTCTAATCATGCAACTACTTTTGCACGGATTGTTGTGCCTGTGTAGACTCCACATAGTGACACTCAGCTCTTCAGCTGCTGAGCAGATTATTTTTCCTTATGTGCCTCTTAAAATGAAGATAACATATTAGATAATTAAGAAGAAAGCTTGAGTTTTATCTTGCTGCCTGAAAAAAACCGTTCTTCTATCTGTAAGCAAAATTCATATTACGAAGATTACTTAAAAACTGAATTTGATTTAGAAATTCAACTGTACCACACAAAACGCTTAAACTTTTTATGTTTTACTTTTGGTAGTAGTTTCTCTGCAGTCCTTGAATATGATGCTCCAGAGTCAATTGAAAGAATCACTGAAAGGCCTTGAGTCACTGCAGGCTAAAAATGAAGAACTACTTAAAATAATAGAAAGTCAGAAAGAAGAAAATAAACATCTTGCAAAAGACATTCAAGATAAAGAAGAAGAATTGCTTGAAAACAAACAGCATTATGACATTCATTCCACCAAACTCAAGATTGGTACATGTTTTGAATTTGTTTATTCTTCGTTTAGTGTTGTAAAACTTAAATATATCAGGTAAATTCTTCTTGGCATTTTAGAAGTGGAAGAGGCATTAGCAAATGTGAAGAGCCTTCAGTTTAAGCTGGAAGCTTCAGAGAAAGAAAATAAGATTTTGGGCATAACGTTACGTCAGCGTGATGCAGAAGTTAACAGGCTGCGTGAATTAACCAGGTACTATTGGCTTATTGGCTTTTTTATTGCTTCTTGACAGTGCTTTGCTTTCTTTTTTTTTTTTTTTCTTCTTTCTTTCTTTTTCCGTGTACTTTGGAATATTGTAATCTTAGTATCTTGGTGGTAGGAGGTTACGTAGGCTAAAACTTCTCTTTGTAGTTACTTTTGCTACAATGGTGCTATAGTTTTGTTAAAACAGAGTTGCCATGCTCCACGACTTGAGTTCTATTGTAAAGTAAAATGCTATCTGCTGTAACTTGTGCAAAGTTTTAACTCTTAATAGCAGACCTGCTGATAAGGAGCTCCATGGACCTGAAAACCTAATGATATTTCCCTTGAAGCTCTAGATTTGGAAATTAACCCTTAACCTGAATTAAGGAGGGATTTTTTTTTTTTTCTTTCTTTCTTTACACTAGTTCAGAAATTGGTCTGATTGATTTGAGGAGAACTTGCAGAAAGATCTGTCGTCAGGACCCACAGCAAGCTCTTTCCATGGGAATGAGCAGTCCTTTCTTTAATTGTACACACATTTGAGGTAGATTATGCTGGGATATTAATTATGGGTAGAAGTGGGATTTCTTGGATCACTGAAGGAAGGTGGTGTTACTCACAATTTTTTAGGACTTTTACTGTGAATTTATTTCATCACAGTCTTTTATGATGAATATAGTGGCAAGCTGGGAGACCTAAATAGCATTTTGCACATGCAAAGTGGTATGTACATAAAATTTGTTTGGACGTGATGTGCACAGGAAGTTAAACTGTTGTCTGTGTTATTTATAGCTGATACTGTTTGGAATGGGAGAATATTTTTAATCAGCACTCCAAGTTCTTTAGTAGAAGTGTAGGCATAATACACACTTTCGTGACTACTACACTGACCACCAGATGGTAGTATAATGATGTCTTATTACGTGCATATATGTATATACTATATATGTAAGCATTTAAGTGTTCATTTCTTTTGATGTGCAAAGCAGAAAATTAGAAGAATTATTTCTTTTAATGTATTTTTTTATTTAGATGCAATGGGAAGAATAATTCAGAAAAAATTTCTCACTGATTTTTGATAACTGTTTCTATATGCTTTCTGACAGTTTCTTGACATCAATTTATTTCATTTTGTAGTACTTAAAGCAGGTAAATCGGGAATAATCTTGAGAACTTCAATGGGTTGTGTTATTTTAGTTACTTTATAGGCCCATTGAGCTGAGCTGAAGAAAGAAATTGAAGAAATTTGGAATTGATTTACATGTATACTACACTTTATGACAACATGTAGAAGGAGAATTGTAACTTTGCAGCAGTCTGATAAATCTAATGTTTTAGTGTTATATAAAAATTTTAACTATTTTTTAGTGACTGTTTTTAAATCTGATTAATCGTCTTATCTTAACAGAACCTTGCAGGGCAGTATGACCAAGCTTCTGTCTGACCTCACAGTAGACAACATTAGACCCAAACCTGAAAAAGGTCTCTCGAAGTCTCTTTTGGAAGACTATGAAAAGCAGATGCAACCTGATCTGTTTCCTGGGAGTACTTCAGTAATGACTTACCTTAAAAAATTAGAAGTGGATCATATTTTGACAGACACAGAACTTCAGTTCTCAAATAAAAGTGGAGAATTAGAAATGCAAAATCTAGCCTATGAAAAGTTTGCTGCTGAAGGAAGTAAAATAAACAGTACATTCTCAGAAGAACGAGCATCAGCTCCCAGGATACTAGTAAGCTCATTGAAGCCAGATGCAGAAACAGTCAGTGATTCTGGGACTTTACTAGGTGACCAAAACAAGCTGGATGAGACCGTTTATATTCCATTGACTAGCAAGGACTCTAAAAAACAGCAGCCAATCTCTGAAAGAACTGGTGTGCTACCTCAAAGTAGAGGGGCTTGTGAGATGTTGGACTACCGCTGTGAGCTCTCAAACTCTGTGCAGCAGAACGAATGTGAGATATCAAAGGATCCAACTATTCTGGATAGATTAAGTGCTGGGTACAGCGTGAAAAAGACTGTGGAAAACACTCTTGAAGTTACAGGAGATAAAGTGAAACCAGAAGGAGACAAAGTCCAAATGAGGCCAAAAGGCACTCCAAGTGGAGCTGCAAAAGACTTCACAGATAAACCAGACCAACCTTGGCCTGGTACATACCCTCACCTACCAATGCTATTTCCGAAAGAGATTTCTCAGAAAAAAAGCAGTGAAATAGCTGATTTTAGTTCCATTTCATTTGATGATATATCAGGAAGGTCTGAGTGGAGTGCATCCTCTTTCTCAACATTTACTTCTCGAGATGAAGAGGACTTTAAGAATAGCTTAGCAGCCTTGGATGCCAACATAGCTAGGTTGCAAAGAACTCTGCAAAATAGTGTTATGAAACAATGAGTATGAGGAAACAAAATAGGGTGCACTTGTTTGGATTATTTAGATTTCTCTGAAGTATATTAATAAGTATGGTACTGATACAAATATTTGTATATTTTGGTATGAAATAACTTCTTCCTAGCTGTTTAAATTATGGATGGGATTTATTCCTCATTAAGCTGTGGTGCTGCTTCCCTTGATATGTGCAACTTGAAACAACTTGTATAAATGCCTTTTTTTTAAAATTGTGACTTAGGTTTATACTCTTTAATTGTAAAATTAATTCTTAGAACAGCACTTGATAACTGTTAAGCAACCGGTGTGCTGTTGGTGATACAATTTTTCTATTAAATGATAAAATACACTTGCATGCTTTTTCTATGTGCTTTTTCAGAGTAGTAAGAACGGCATTGAGAGAGATGCATTTGAATTCAGTTACAGATGTGATAAAGAGAATTTTTTATTTCATTATAATTTCACTGCTATAAAATTGGATGCATAGTTATTTTCCTTGGTTATGACCATGTGTTTCAAGAAACTAGCTCCTTGTTCTGGTTCACTATGAAAGTGTGCAAACAGCAGTGTCAACATCAAAGGAAAAGGTGAATAGGACTTCTTATTCAGCTGCATTGCTTCAAGTGGGAATTTAACTGATGAAAGTGGAGCTGCCTTGAACATAAAAAGTGTTCTACCTTGACTAGGTAGGTCTCTTCAAGTTGGTTGTTTGGGTTTTTTTAAAGAGGAACTTAGGTGCAGAAGGCTAAACTAAACTTCCTTGTTTACTCATTTGGTTTTTTATTCCCCAAAGAAAAATTGCAAGGTACCATACATGGGCAAGAGGGTCCACAGAGGAACCAGGGAAGGCCAAAGGCCAGGGAAGAGCTAGCTGCAGAGCAGCCCTGCAGGAATGTTGAGAGTTACAATTGCTAAGTCAGGATCATGCTGTTTCAAAAAAAAAAAAATAAATGCAGCCGTCATATGGGATTTGCAGTGTACGGTAGATCCTATAAAATACGTGAAGTAATCCTCTTTAAGTCATTGCTGGTAAGACTCAATTTTCAGGTTTGAGCTTTGTACTTGAAGAAAGAAATTGATTAAGTGAAGAGTGCGGTTGAGGGCAAGGAAAAAAAAAATCAAAGTTTGATTCTTTTCTACAATTCTGGTTTAGGTCATAGTTTTTACAAATGTTTGATTTTATCTAAAGTAAAAGAGAATATCGTACCAGTGGATAAACACAGAACAGACTGATGCTAAGAAACAGAAGCAGTAACAGCCTTCAGCTGACACAGAGGAGACAAATTAGGCATTAGGGAAAGCTGGCAAGCCGGTGTAGTTATCGAAGCAATAGAATGTAGAGTGTGAGGAAGTAATGGAAATTCCAAAGTTGTTGAGGTGTTGAACATTGACTGGGTGTAAATACAGGGAGTCTGGACTGAGTCACCCAAATTGGCTCTTACAGGAATGGGAGCAGAGGGGGGAATGATTCCAGTCCGTTGTTCTTGACAGGGCTTTCCAGATCTCAGTATCAAGAATATGCATCATGCAAGTTTTTACATGGCAGGTACAGGAAGGTGCTGTTACTGCTACCTTTCTGTTGCTCTACACCTTTAGCAGTGGCTGAATGCTGTTTTTCATGACTCATGGTTTTTCAGGGAAAGTATCTTTGAGAAGTGAACAGCATTATAAAGACCTGAATTTAAGACTGCTTTTTCTGCAGTGTTGCGCTTTTTTTTTTCCCTAGAAAACATTATGCTACTTCCTGGTGCTGGCCTTTTCTTTTATGTTTCCATTTAGGACAAAAGTCTCAAGTTTTACCACTTTGAAGAATTTTATTTTTTCCATGGTTAGTTACTTGAATTAACATGTTTTAAAGTTAGGGCACTATCCATACATTGTGCAGGTCTGTGATTATTTTAGTTAACTGGTAACTGAGCAATAAAAAGGTATGAAGACAACACATACTACAGAAGATGCCAACTGGCACTCCTGCTTCAAAAAGGGAAAGTTAGACTAAATAGTGACTTCAGTGATTTAGAATGCTTTTAAGGCTTGGCCTGGATTTCTTACTGCTCTCCACACTACTCGTGCTCAGATTCAAAGTAAGGTTGATGGTATGAAAGTGAACAGTTTTTAATGAAATGTTTACAATCGGTTTCAGTTAAGAAGCAAAGCAAGATTTAAACAATTATTATGGAGTGGATTAAAGACAAGTTGCAATAAATTCTAGTCTTTAAAACTCGCAAGAAGGCTGAGAAAAGATTGGATGAATATTCATTAGTAGACAAACTAATTCAGTTTTCTTTTTGCAGGTAGGACTTACTCCATTTGAAGGAGGGTATTTATTCTGGCCAAAGGTAGTTGCAATCTGCATAAAGCAGCTGTGGTGTCAAGATGCCCAAGCATGTTCTTCTGCCATTGAGAGCATTTACATTCACTTTTATCTCAACAGGGGAAGGTGTTGCACCATCTGCCTTGTGTCCTGTTCATCGTTACAAAATTAGCTCTATCAAAGCATGTGATAGCTCCTGGAAAACCTTTTTAGGGATAATGAGCTATGAGCAGGTTTGTAATGTGTAACCTCTTAGAAGGAGGAGAAGCTAAGGAGAAGAAACAGGAAGAAGGAGTCTTCTTTGATACAATTCTTTGTTTTGTACTCAGACATGTTAATCAGAGCTATAGCAACTTTAAATGAACTATAAAATTTCCCATATATGGGCATTATGAATGTGCACTGTTGTGGAAGCAAAAGCCGGCAAGATCAAATATGTGAGTCTGTACAAGTTGGGAAAGGCTTCCAGGATTCAACTGAAGACAAGGGCATTGAAACTCTGGAAGTCAGTGCAACTCTGGTGTTCAGATAGGCCCAACAGAAGACAAATAAGGATAACGTCTCTTATGAACTTGTTCTTTTCATGTGTTGTATGTAGTATATAATCCCCAAAGGATCCCTAAAGGAAATCCTAGAACTTGCACATTTTGTCAAGTAGGTATTTTGACCACTCAGGAAGTACATAGTAAATAAGATCCCAAGTGTCTGAGTGGAAAGAAATACTTACTTTTGGTGTGTAAAACAGCTTAAAAGCTACTTCTTCTGTAGTAACAAGGTAGAAATTGCTATAGACCAAAGGCGTGATCTTTGTCAACACCAATGCCTGGAACATTGGAGTAGCTACTACTGCAGCATGCATTGCTGCACTTCACCAGTCAGGATATGACAAGTACTTGTCATTGCATAAATTGGGAATTACTAGGATTCATCTTTGTTGCAAGCAAGTAGACCTCAGGCCTGTGCCTTTCATGGGCTGAGATACATTCCTCTCCACAATACTTGGAAGAACTTTTCAGTCTGATCCAACTGATGGAGCTACCTGACTAGATTCCAAAACCAAGCTTTGTTTCCCCACCAGCCCTGGTTACAGTTGATAAAAACTGTAATTTTCTATTTGTTACCAGAACAGAATTTTAACCTGTGTAAATCCAATACTCATGCCAGTCACTCTAATAAGAGCAATACAATCTTCATTTGATTTCTGGTTTTGGACACATACCTACAATGAGGGACAGTCATGATAGGTAGAGGAGTCAAAGTATATTTGCAACAGAATTCAAGCTGTTTCTGTTCCAGGTTTCTTAAGGATACTTTAAGATAGCTTGGAAGAGGCAAGAGAGTACAGTAATGAATTGGGCCACCGTGTCAACTAAGGAAGTCATTTTTGTGTTGCACGTGGAGTTTTGCTGTTGTTTTTGAGGAAAGAAAGAGTAGTATTTAAATTCAGGTAGATATATTGTCTCAGGAAAGCATGGACCTCACTCAGAGCTGAAGGATCAGACAAAGGGCAACCAGCTGTGGTGCCTCAGTTTCTGTAGCCAGGAGGTGATGTTTGAATGAGCAAGGCCTGCAGCAGCCTGAACAGCCATGAGATATCAGAGACAGTTCAAAAAGGAATCGTCTCCTCTGTGTCTGAAGGCTTGTTCTTCCACACCTGGTGTTTTACCGTGGTCATAGAAAAAACAGCTTAAGATTTTCTTCCACTGTATTGTAAGCAGTTATAAAATAAGTTATTTTATAGTATATTTTCAGTATTTACAAACATTTACATTTGACTCTTATAATGCCAAGTTGAGAAAAGCACACCTAGTTGGGCTGAGGAGTTTTTATCACGGGTAGCTGGCTGATCATACAGCCGAACAAGGATTCAGCAAAACTTTCCAGCTTGGTGAGCAAAGCTGGTTTCAGGTTCTGTCCATCACTGTATCAGCCTCCAAATATAAGGGATATATGAAGTGTGTATATTCAACATGAAACCATTGTTCTGTATTCAGTAACAGCTGCTGTGAAACATCTTTTCTAAGGGACAGCTCAGCAGCTGCAACTTCAGTGATCATGTAGCCTCCTCCAGACTTTTCTTGTAGCCACAGAGAGAAGTTACAGGAGTTTAATTTTCACAAAGCATATTCTGTGAAGTTGACATCTGCACTTTCCAGTGACGTGGAAAGGAACTCTTAAAACGCATTTTGTCAAGCTCTTAACAGTCATTTTCCTTTTATGAACCCTTTCCCTTATGGAAAAGGTTGGGCAATACTCCAGAATCCAGGATACCTGAGTTTAACCCATATATAATTCCCTGCTCTGACTTCCTGAGCAATGAGTGTCTATAATCCAGCGTCTCATTCAAAGAACTGGGGAATGGTGATAGCTCCCTGCAGACACAAGGGATTGCTGCCTTACTACTGTGTCCAAGTTGATCAAAGACTTCGTAAGGAACAAAGATGCCTTATTTGCTGAAGTGAAGCCAGTGCTGCGTCTGCGTGTGTGTGAACAAGGTACCTGGGACACCACTTGTGAGGTGGCAACATCATTCAGCTCTGTGTGGAAGGAAGGTTTTACAGCTCATTTCACAAAATAACTGATTGCTACTGGTACCTCAAGTACCTTTCTTAAGTTACTGACTTACCACCGCACCAGAATCAGAACCTACAAGAAGGGCTGAGAACATCAAGTAAGCTTTGTAGTATCAAAGTGGGTATGACAGACAGTTCACTCCAAACACAGATTTAGCTCTAAACCATCCTAGGTAAATCAGACTACCCACATTAATGACTTGTTTCTGACTAAGCTCAGGCAGGCCATCTCAAGTAGTTTTTGATCAAGAATAATGCAAATAGTGTTAGAGATTAATATCCATCTTCCCCAAAATTCAGGGAATTCCATCAGTAATTTCTTTGCACAACAAAGTCCTGGAGCCACTTTTCCTTCAGACAGGTTCAGGGATATTCAGTAGTCTTTAGTCATATGAGTAAGTCAGGGATTTTTTCCTGCAGAGCCTTAGGTACAGGGGAGTCAAACAAATAGCAGATGAGGCCTTACTGCTGACCTTACTGTAGCCTGTCTGCTTTTAAGGTGAAATCAAGAGCGACAGTAACTTCCAGGACTGTTCTTATGATTTGAGCTGTAAACAGACAGGAATCTGAACAGAACAACCTGTCCTTTCCCCTAGCATTCAATTAGTATTACATTTGATCAGGTCTTTCTTCAGAGTAAGAATAGTTTATGTTTTGGGGTTTTTTTAAAGGTGCACACTTGTGCATATATGATATACACACACACATAGTGCACAAGCTGAGAAATCTTTTTGATAGAGTAGAAAATAGTTTTCTCAGTTTTTAGTCTCCACGTTTCTCTTGATCTGTGAAAATGGGCTGTTTCTGCAATCTTTAACAGTCTTTGTAAGTGTATTCACTTTAGCTCTTTTCCTATTACTGCAGCGTAGGCAAGGGAACGGTACCTGTCTGTAAGCAGTCCACACCCTCACTGGCAATCTCCTCTTACACTTGTCAGGAGTCCTCAAAGGCCTCCCAGTAAACCATGGTGCGGCTGTGAGGGGAGCAGTATTCATCAGATTATTTTTGTGCAGATGTGGGTCAGTCAATCCCCATGGTTATGCACTGCTTTCCCTTCCAACGCTTGACAGAAGTGCCAAGGTTACATGGTCGTCTTTTTCAGGAATGAAATCATATGTGAATGAGATGGGTCAACTGTGAACTTCAGCTCTACACAGATGCTGTGGTCATACCTAAAAGCATCCTCAGTGAATGATTTCACATGCTGTTTGAAGACCAAACACAAAGCTGAACTGAAAACCAGTGCTTTTGCAGACGTATTCTGTTTACCAGTACACAGGGTGGAGTTAATATTATCCCATAGGTTCTCCAGTTGTACTCTTAAATGTTTGTCCTGTCCACACACAAGACTTCAGTCACAGTGCACAGCCATGCAACAACCCTCCGTCACGCAGTGACACCAGTGATACTGCAAGTTCACCAGCAATGACACGTACTGAAAAGCTCCTTTTTGCACATGTGTGAACATCCATTACTGAAGCTTTTACACTGTGTCCCAAAGACAGTGTAAAAATGGTGCTTTACTGACTGGAAAAAGAGCAGCTTAAACTGGTTAAAGTGTAGTGGCCATCTGTGCTACATTTAACATTATGTGGTTTATAGGCCCTTTAAGCATTTGCATGTCTAAAGACTACTTAGAAGTATTATTTCTTTTAAGATGCCTGGTTTTGTCCAAACCCATGATGAATTCTGGCTACTTCTCTGCTGCAATCATACAGCCAAAACATATATTTTCTTACTGCCTCCTCCCAGATTCTATTCTGTATTTAGAAGCTAGCAGTGATGGTTTTGGACTTGCGATTATGATATTAAGCTAAGTGTAAAATATTTTTCTTGGCATAATCTAGAATATAAATAGCTTTAACATCAGTTTCAGGTTCTCTTTAGTCCCCTAGGGAATGCCAGTTCTCTTTCGTAGCTAGTCTCAGAACTAAGATCATCCCAATACCACCCTTTCCAAGAAACACAAGTGAAGCAGGGCCAAGAGCTCTGCTCTGCCCCCCAAGACTTCAGACAGACAACACAGAATTATTGCTGTGTGCGATGTTCCCATACTTTCCCTCAACCTTCATCCTCCTTCCCTCCCAATCTGCAGAGATGCAGCAGTTCACCATGACATTGAGCTCTCTCCAGCACTAGCATTGTCTCCAACCAAAGTTTGCATTTCTGTTCGAAGAATTTTTCACCACGGCATCTTTATGTCTCACCCTGGTCCCTGGGCCAGGGCTTGAAATTTAAGGGCTGCTGATTTTCACCTTCCCTCTGTAACACCAAGCACACAGGAAATGTTGCCACCCGGTGCACCTTTTAAACCATGACCCTCTGTGTGAGAGAGCGGTGGAGCCTCCCTGTAAGTAATGAAGCTGGAGTTTAAGGGATTACTTTCATAGCAGCCATTGACTAAGAATTACAAGCTCAGATCAGATTTTGAAGTGAGTTCTTTCAAAAGCATTTACTCTTTTTATTTTAAAAAGACTATTCATCATCAATCCAATTTGCTCAATGTAATGTATACTGAGCAAATATAAGCATTTACCCGTTCAGTCTTCCCAGTTCTTCCCGGGAGCATTCCTGAACAGGGTCCTGCAACCACTGCTCTGCTGTTAGGAAGCCTCTGAGACACCCGACCTCAAGGAGTCACAAATACCTACCTTCCCTCTGCAAGTGTAGGCAGCAATGCCGACCATAATGTCAACTGAGACAATAGCCAGCAGCGTGCGTGTGGAATGGCGAGTCACAGCCCAGCCCCATTCGTTCGCTGTCTTTGGTGAACGCACGCTAAACACTCCCTCACACGCCATCACTGTCTTTTACTCCATTTTTGTCTCTGCCATCTCACAGCCAGACCCTAATCCTTACAAAAGGATTTAAGATTGTCCCCTGAGAAAGCGCTGCTTCGAGAGCCGGTCTCCGAGCGCGTTCAGTACAGCAGAGCCTCTCTCCGAGCAGCTGGCTGTGGAAACAAGAGCAGGAATCATCACCGCAAACCCGCCGAGGACCCTCAGACACCGCTCGTGCAGGCTGTCTCAGGCCATGTACGGAAGAGCTGCTATTGTTAGTGCCACTCAGGAAATATTCTAGGGAGTGTGTAATTGTTTACGCTCAGATTCTTTTATCAAGGCTTAATTAACTGCAGTTACAACACATGTTCACCATTAATATTTTAAATTACTGGGATGTTTTTTTAATGTGTTCTGTCGACCGCCTTAGAAACTTCCATCAAAGGTTCCAAAAATGATAGGATGTAGTCCTGTGTTTGCAGTACTAGCCCCTTCTTGCTTAAAGGTCTTCAAGTATGATCTTGCATGACTTCTACATTTCATGCCCATGACAGTACAAAAGAGACCGTTTCTAAAAGTTATCTGATGTTGATTTAAATTTCTTCCTTTGTAAACAGCTCTGGGCGTTTCTAAAACACTCTTTTACCCAGTTGTTGTCATCCAGCCATGCTGCAGAAAGTGGTTACTTTGGCTTTGGCCACATCTTCCAAATACACTGTTTCATCAGTCATTTCACCCCACAGAAGCCACAATGAGAAATATTTTGCTTCTAAAATTCAGAGACCACTTCTCAAAGTCTAGATATTTTCCCCCAGTTGGCTTCTTCAGCTGAATCCCCTCTGCTGAAGTAACTGAGCAGCAGCTTCTTCACCTTTTGAACAGGAACATACCTAGCCTAAATGTACTGAAAGACTGCTTTTCCTTTGGCAGAGATCTGGGAGGACTGCAAATGAAAGTAATTTTACAGTGCCTAGGTTTTGTTGAAAAATCAGTCAGGGCTCCAAAAATTAGCAAAAAAAAAAACCCCTTCTCCTTTTGAAGATTACTTTACAGACTTGCAAGAAGATTCATTACTTGGGTCACAAGGCTTGAAGTTGATCATTCTCAGCCTGTGCTCTAGACAGTCTGGCTGTGTAGTACGCCTAGTCATTAAAGATTTCATGTTTGTGGTTTTGCAGGATTTTAAAGGAGGTATTCTGACAGTTTAAGGGGACATTAACTAGTCTTGTTATTTCCATCTATCTCTTGCAAATATTGACAATTAAATCAAGGTTCCCATTAATGCATTCCTTCTGAGTGTTATTGCACTTGGTTGATCAAATCTGGAAACATCATTCCATTAACATTGAGAAGACTGCACATTTTTTTCTGGAGTGGTTGTGCATTTCTTGGTCTAATCTTTGCAGCTTTATGCTTATATATTAAAGCCTCTCCCTGCCCTTCCTGCTGGACTTCTCTCCCTGCAAATATCATGTTGTACATGGTTCTGTTCCCATCTTCCTTCTAATGCAGTCCTTATTGGGATAAGAGTCTTCCTCGGTTACCCACTGGAGGAAACAAATTCTTACCATAATGTCATCTGAATGTCTGTGGGTAGTTCATTATAAATCATGGCTTGAACTTCCAGGGGCCCTCTATTTCCAAGCCAGCTTCCCCAAAGAACAACTCATAAAGGTTTGTGTACTTGAGGTCAGTGTAAGTATCTGGGCTCTAAGCCTGTGAAGGCACTCTACATCTCAGTTTTAGGATCAGGACCTGTATTTATTAGGTTATTCAATGCTTACACTATTTAATAGAGAAACTAATAGCTGGAGGGATGCTTTAACTAAGCTTGTAGTTATTCAGTTCTTCCCACTCCATCCGTAATTGATAATAAATTGCAATATTCTTATGCTTCAGTCCCAATCTATTTACCAAAGGCTTCCATTGATCTAGAAAATATCAGGATTACTACTAGAGGGGTATCTGGATTTTAATGAAAAGTGATTTTTTTCCACAGGCAGGAAAGGACTTAAAGAATATTTTCCCAGAATAGTTAAGGAGAAAGCTTTAACTCCATACTCCTTAGCTTCCTTTGCTGAGGGCAGCAAATGTTTTATCTACAGAGAGAGCACATCACTGCACTGAAATCTGTGCAACCCTTATATGTGTGCTCTGTTGGTTAATTCCGAATCACTGTGTTATTCTTTTATCATCATTTCCCTTGAGGGATCAGTATCAAGATGACATTTCTTACAAGACAGAGCTTTCCTATGTACAGAAAAGGTGAACAAAAATGAGCAAATATTTGAGACTTTGTGATAAATGCAGATTTGCGTGTCTTGTGCTTCTGGAACAAAAGAAGCAGTTTGCTAGTAAGAAATGTACTCAAGTCCGTCATTTATTTTAACATTAAAGGGCTGCCTTTGCACAGCCATTCAGAATCTCCTTCCAGTCAGATCAAGGGCTGATACTTATTAGTGAAGCTACTCACAATCCGAAAAGATATGAAACTGAGATGTGGTTTTTAAATAAAAAAATGTCCTTCTTACCCTTTTCAGTTATGCACTAGCTATAACTTGTATCTAGTAATAGAAAAACAGTTTTAAAGAAATACTGTAAAAATCACAGCAGTGTGGTAACATAATATAATCACCACTATAAGCTACAGAGCTTTCCTGGCCACTCATTCTGTTGCTGCATAAAGACAAACACAAATCACTACCATAACCCTGATGACAGAGATAAGCTCTCTATAAAGCTAAATATATTTTGACAGTGAGAGCAAAATTAACAGTTTCCTCACTAGAGTTATCATTACATGATATATTTTCAATGACGCAAAGGCTTTGGAGATTAAACAAAGACCTAAGATATACAGAACAAGTAATTGAAAGAATGTTAAAATTCTCACCTGTAAAACGAAGCAATAAAACATAAGTAAGCTTTAACTACAGCAAACGATTTCCGGACCCTATACCTTCAACTTTCTGCTAAACATTTGACCATCCCTACAAAATAATAAATAAAATAAAGCCTAGAGTACCACTGAGTGTAAATCAAAACACTTCCACTCCACCACATTCTATTTTGACTGGCATATGCCAACATAGCTATTGGATCCCAGGAGTCAGCATTCAGGAACAGCTCCTGGTGGCTGTATATTACTTGTACTGAGGAGTTCCTTGAATATTCCCACTTTTTCTAATTAGGCTGAGCAAGGAATTATTGTCAAACTTCTTGCTAAACTCCAGTTTTCAGC
>NW_009623288.1:0-20530 GCF_000690535.1 Cariama cristata
AGAAGGAAAAAGTGCACTTAGGTGTTGTTAGGTCAGTAATAGTGGCCAGGCATGTGACTGAGCATGTTGGTGAGCTTGGGAACTGGGAGCAATTCTTGTTTGCAACTGTGCAGTTCAGCTGAGCTCTCTGGGACCGAACAATGGTGGCTGGGTCCTCGCCTTGTTTGTCAGTCTCTGCTCTGTGGTCACCATTGAGGAAGCTGTAGTTTAGTGCCTGTCTCTACCACGAGGATCTTGTCTGTGATGTGCTAAGCAAGAGGTAAAAGGAATTGTACACTTGTCTAATGGTTCACCGGGCCACAGACCGCAAAATGAGAAACACTTATCTAGCAAATGACATGCACGTAGGGCTTCAAACTGACTTTGGCCTTTCGTTTCCAAAGAAGGTGGACATGCCAAGTAGATCCTACTTTTTTCAGCTCATGTGGAATTGAGGTTGTCGTTCCAGCTCGGCACTCTTGCCTTGTGAAGGATGTGTGTGCATCGGTTGCATCTAGAGATATAAAGCATGCTGACTGCATCTCTAGATTCTTTAATTAACAGCTTGCAGTAGAACATCAGCTTGTTGATGATGAACTCAGATGCAGTATTGAGCCTCATGAGTCTGAGAAAAAGTTTGATAGCTGGGCTGAGCGTGCTACAATGCCTAATGATTTGGGAGTTTTTTTCTGGGGCAAAATTGGCCTCCCTGATGTTTTATTTTCTCATTAGTGGGAAGCTGAAGAGGACTGGTGTTTGGGAGGCTGTATTTGAATGCAGTATAGTGAAATGTGAAATATCCAGGGAACAGTATCATTGCTGAACCTCCGTGATGAACCTGCTGCATCCTCTCCCAGACCTTGTACAGAGATCAGGTTTTTTCCAATACTAGATTAAAACTGAAAAAAAAAAAAATCAGCTGGCATTACCCTCTGTCTTCTCCCCTAGTGTTTTCCTCCTCCTTTGCTGTTCTAGGTTACCCCAACACAAAGCAAGGTGGCTATCCAAAAATAAAAATCTTGTGTTCTACCCGGAGGTGAATACCTTGCCTGTGATACACATCAGGTCACTGTCAGGCCAAAGTACATGTTTTCCTTACTCCTTACCCTGTGCCCTACAACCTCTGTAACCTCAGTTTCGGTTTCCACACTGGAAGAGAAGGAACTTTTTTCACTTTATTCTTTTGGGGTTTTTTTATTGTTTTGTTTTTGTGTTTTTTCTGAAGCAGTGGGAGGTGATTTACTTCTCTGTCAATAGTGATGGTTCTAACTCTTAACAGCCTTGGGGGAGACAAGAGGTGGATATAATAAGGTACATAATGTTACTTGTGTGTTAGTGGTCGAGCCTGCAGTTGTGTGCAAGAGCTCTCTTGCCGGGATGCATCCTGCGAGCCCAAGTGCCAGCGGTACTCCGGCAGAATTTGGCGTGGGTTGAGCGTGGGGTTATTCACACAGAGTTTGTAGGACTGGGGTTGCTACTGTTGTTAAAGCTGATGCCGGTACCCCCTGTTACCTTTGAGAAGTGGATGTTCATATTTCTCATGTAAAGGCAGCATTAAATGGGTAGTCTTAAACACCGATGTCCCCAAATATTAGACATCACCGTTAAATGAACTTATGATAATAATGGGAAAACCTTTAGGAATCATGACCTTTAGAATCATTTGAACCGTCTGCTTTCTGTCAATTTTCGCCTTTTAGAAAGTGCTAATTCTTGTTAAGTCCGCATGAGAGACTTGTTTAATGAGCAGATTAAATGGGTGATTATATGTCTTTTAAAAACGAGTTTTGTGGAGGAGCTTCACGATGTCACTCTCCCATTTGGCACAGCACCGTAGAACAGTCTTTTTAATTACCCCGGCAGGGTCACTGGTACCCAAGCTGTTTGCTTTATTAAACCCCGATGGTGCCTTTGGAGCAGCTCCTTCTAAACTCTGCTGTCACAATTGTATCTAAATTAGCATCTGAGTGACCCGCTTTTCAGGCGGTCCAGACCCCAGCTGACAGGGATTGCCAGAAGATGCTAATTGCTTGGGCTGGGCGAGGAACAAGGGCTGGCCAAGATAACAAAAGGACTAATGTTGCTTTCAGTATGCATCCAGATTCACATAAGTACCTCTTCTAATTACCAAGAATTATTGTAATGCCCAGTCAATGGATTAATTGACCCTCAACAGTGAGAGCTTATTATGTAATAAATAATGGCGTCAGCCTTGTCAGAGTAGCAGGTACCGAGGTGATTTGCTGGGCTGAAAAGAGCTTTTCCCAGCAAGGGCTCATGGATCGACCAAGGCATCCCAGTAGGAATCCAGCAGAGGGGACTAATTTGAGTTTAACGGAGAGGAAATGCGCTGAAAGCTTTTAGACTTATCCTTGTGATGACAAAGGAAGAAATAAAAAGGATTGGGTTGGTAGTTTGGCAGCTTCGATCGAGGGAATCGCTCACTGATGAGGCAGACGGTCAAGCCTTGTGCAGCTCCTTCTGCTCTGGGGCGCTTTGAAGAGCGTATTTTCATCAGGGACACTGGGGATGGTGAGGAAGGGGCTTTGCTGTCTTGCCCCAATTGATATCTCCGGCTAGGCACTGCATGTATTCACTGGGCTTGCGCAAGAGCAAAATGACATTATTAGAAACAATTGACACATGTAAAACAGCTAATTTTTTTTTTAAGTGAAGAAACAAATCCAACGTGGTTTTGCCTGCTCTCCTGTTCTTACGCTCGCCTTCTGTTTCAACTCCTAAATCCCGGGAGATGCTGCAGACTGGAGGGGTTAGATCTGTTCTCAGCGACACTGAAGTAAAACCAGGGTTCATTTATTTTGTTGGTGTGCCCAGAATAACTCAGAAATCAAGATCCAGCCTTCTGTTCTGAAGTCTCCATGTTCATAAAGAAAACACAGTCTACAGTAGAGCAGTTATCCCGGTGTTCAAAGTAGGCTCCAGGGATAATCTAGCAACTGTTGGCAAATATATATGGAAAACACATACAGACATGGAAAATCCCTTTCCCTCCCCCTTGCAAACATGGAAAGAGGCTGTGCACACAGCATGCTCCTGGGGGAAATGTTTGTAGTCTCATTTATGACAGGGCTCTTGTCCTTTTAGGTCAGACTATTGCAAGTTTGGCTGCAGATATGTTGGCAGAGCTGCTTGAGGAAATCTGCATCGTGCCTGCCAAAACAAGTTCTGAACCAAACTGTGCTTTTTAGTGATTAAGGTCACTCCTGCAAAGCATGCATAAAACAAGAAAATAAATATTGGCTTGGCTAGGTGATATATGAATAGCACTTTTTGTTGTGTTTATAAGGTCACCAGAAAGATCTGATGGAACTGCCTCCTTGTGCTGAATTTCATGTCAGTTTATCCACTGTTCTGTCATTCCAGAATATTTTTTGTGATATACTGGACATCAATATTCTGAAAAAAAATATATTCTTATTCAAAGATGTTTCCAATGTCATGCTCCTTTAAGTAGATACTTCTTGCTTTGCGTGCTCCTTAACTAACAGCATGGACATCCAGCGGAGGTTTAGCATAACAGAAGAAATATTTCAGTTGAAGGCTGATAAGCTGAGTCTGAATGGAAAATGAATGTTGTAGATTAATTGCACATAAGTCATCTTAAGCTCTTTCCATTTAAATGTGCTCTTCTCTGTTCCTTCTAATCTGTCCTTATGTGTCACTCAGACTCAGTGTTTCCAGATTGCCAGAGCAGGAGAGAGGAGCAGACCCAAGGATAAATTTTGTCCGGTAAACCCAACCGTATCCTTCTGAAGAGCTCCATCTCCTCTGAAGAGGAATTCCCATTGAGATGGGCTGGCAGCCCAGCCGCAGGAGTGGTATTGGGGGCTAGTTGTACCTCCCATCGCACCTTCACCAGATAAAAGTATTTTCTGAACTCTGAACCAAACTTAAGCTGTACTTTAGGATGTATCAAACTCCTACTGAGGCTGGGCATGCTCTCTCAGTAGCGGGTTGGAGCTGGTAGAGCACACCTGAGAAATCTTGGGAGCATCCTGGCCCTTTCACCTTTTATTTTTCTCTCTGAACTATGCCCTTACTCATACTGCTGGAACTCCTGAGAGCCGTCGTGGTCCTGCCATTAGGCTTTTTATGGAAAAAATCTCTATCCCTACGGTGTGCTGTGTGTATTCAGCACCAGAAAAAAAGGGAGAATCAAAGCCAACGTGCAATATTGCACAGCGTGAGAGACATCTATACATTACTGAGGCGAGTACATAGGTCTGGCAGGAAGGGGGAATTCTGAGGTGGGATAGCGAAGGGACAGAGTGAAATGGCTTTGACCTTGTTTTCCAAGAAGCAGCTTCAAAGAAATGGAAGATGTTTGGCTGAAAGCAGTAAGTCTACGATGGGCAACAGCTTTGGATATTGTTGAAATCTTTGTTTGAACATTAACCTTAATTTTCACCCTTTTCTACTGTGATTTCTTTGCTTCCTTGATTTCTGTGTCCTTCCCCGCACCTCCCTCAAGCTCCCCCCCCCTCCTTTCAGTGGGGCTTGAAGCAGTGAGGGAGTTTGGGATGTGCCTACTCTGGGGTTTGAATGAAGTGGCCCTCGTGGTGAGTTAAGGAGGTGAGTACTCCAAAGCTTTATCTTCCTTCCGATGTGCTCTGTAGGCTGATCGTTGTCCTCCTTTTATCTGTGACTGTAGGGCTGGTGACTCTAAAGCACCAATACTTGAGCGATAGCTAAAGTAGATGATGAGGTGGCAGGGAAGTTGTGAATTATTCTACATCTATTTTCATTATAGAGGATGGAAGGGGAAATTATTATTCCAAGGGCATTTTTTAATGGAAATCAGAGTGTGACCTTAGCAAATCTTAATGTTTTAGGAGAAAGTTAGATCTATTGAAAATTCAAGTGCAGTAAATCACTATAGTGGAGATAATGACAAGATAGAACAATAAATCTGTACCTGGTAAATTCCTTGATAAAACAGTTATTGTGTGAATGGAACGTAGCAAGCACTTTCAAAATCCCTTCCTGTTCTTTTTTAACAAGTGCTCCTGAAAACCTTAAAGGTATGCAAATGAAGTCTGTCTTCAAGGGAGAGCCTAAGAATTAGATATAACTTAATTTTACTTCAGCTCTTGGAAATGAAATTGAGGAATGAATTTTCCTATTAGGACAGCAATAGCCGTGGATAACTCTGGCAATTATCTTTTAAATTTTTCCTGATATGGTTTTGTGTAAGTCAGTATGGAGTTCAGCCCACAGAGATTTCATATGTGAAGAGCGTAAGGGGAAAATTAGGTTAATGTAATTTAAGTCAAAATGACATGGCTTTGGTAAGGAAATGGTAGTTCTTTAAATTATCAGCACTATTGAAGAAGTTGACGGAAGATAAAGGCAACCTGGTTGAGACAAATTACTGGAGTTTCCTAAAAGCTTTCCAAAATGCCCCTCGTAAGACTCCGTGGAGGAAAATAAATAGCCGTGTAATCCAGGGCAAAGTGCTAGTGTGGATTAAAAATTGTTCAGGTGGGTGTGTAGATAGGAAGCAGGATTGAGACAAGGTCGGTGAAGTGACCTAAACATGACAGTGCTTTAAGGCAAAGATGATGGAGGATGTAGAAAAAGAGGAGAGGAAGGTTCTGTCACGTTTATCCAGGGGGGCTGATGAAGGAGATCCTAGAATAGACATCGCCTGTTCGTGAGACTGGTGCAGAGGAAGAAGAATTTAGTGAGGGGCTGACTCGTGTGGGAGGGAAAAAAGAATATTTCACGGGAAACTGAGGAATGGGAGAGAGAAGTGAGCAGCAGGTTGTCAGGGGCCGCTCGGGAGGAGCTCAGGCTAGCGGGCAGGGCTGCGCGGTTAGAAGCAGCAGGCAGGTTCCAGGTGCGTTCGGCTTGAGTATTGGAGCATCAAATAATCTCTGCATTGAGGAGTCGGAAGTTGCTCAGAGGATTAAGATGATTTGACCTAGAAGAAAGCTTTTGAAGAAGCATTTGGCAAATAAATACCACACTTCACGTAGCCTGCGGAAAACTGATCAGTCTTCTACCTATCTTAGCCTGCAAAAATATGGGGGTGTTTGGTGAGATTAGAATGCTAATAAAAGATTCCTTTCCAGTGGAGTGATGAAACTACCCCAAACCATGTGCTGCGGTGAGAGGTGTTATAAATAAAATAAACTAGCCTTCAGTAGCAGTGCATCTAAGCAGCACTGCAAGGTAAACTGTGAAAAAACATGGAGTTCATGCTTGCTTAGAGTAACGTTTCGGTTCCCTTCAGACTTCTACAAGAATTACCAGCGTCTCCTCTCTTGCGACTCTCATACGGCACCAGTGACCGCTGCGCAGAAGCCGCAGCGAGGCCCAGCGCTGGCCATCGCTGAGAGCTGACGGCCAGGCTGGGTGGCCCAAGTGTAGCGTTGCTGTATCCAATGTTAAAAACAATACGATTGAACACGCGGGTTTTGCTGCTCTTTAGATTTCTAGTTAACATGGGTGCTAGGCCATAGCTCTGCAGTTGTCACCACTTAGCTGCTGTGGGAACATCATTTTCGTTGGGTTTTTTTGGAGACTGGTTCATTAGAATTTGATCCTACTGCAGTGAAATTTCTAGTGAATTGGTATTAACTTAGTAAAATGACACAAATTGATGGGTTTGATTAAAATTTAACTAAACACTTTGGAGAAAGGCTGTCTTTGTTAAAAATTCACTAAACAAAACATCTCTAAGATAATAATTTATCAAGAGTAAAGGAGGCTGCACATAGCAATGGTTGGATTCCTAGGATGACAGAAAGGCATTATTTAATGGGATAACTCAAGATCTTTAAAATACAAGGTAATGAAATGAGGCGGCCAATTTCTTTTACAGTAATATTCCATCTCACTATTTCTGTGCATCAGACGTTCGGCCGATACTGACAAAGCAGGCAAGCGTAAGGAGGTTACTCTTCTTGTCACAGGTATTCCTTTACAAGAGGGAGTGCACTGCTTACTACGTTGCTAAGCTGTTGATACTAGTTACTTTTTTTAAATGAAACAAATTCTATGTACATAAGAGAAGTGCAAACTGAAAGGCAAGTAAACAGTCTGCAAAAAATTTTTAAACTTGTTTACTCGCCTGCTGAGCTGTACCATGAAAGGCTTAGTTGCAAAAGCTGGCTTACGCCGTTCTGGATTAAGTGATGTATCACTGAGCATTAGAAATATGTGCTATATTTACAGTGTGGAAAATATTTATTTCATAGCTTATTTGGGCAGATGTGAGCAAGTGCGGGAAGTATGTTAATGTATGGAAACGCATAACTCTAAGTCAAGTGTTTCCACAGTTGGTAATATCCCCAGCACGGATTAAATTTCCACCTAAAGCACAGCCGTGTTCTTCGCTGCCCTTCTCAGCCTTGCCAAGCGAAGGCACGTCTCTTCGGCAGGCAGGGGTTTGGTTTACTGGGAAGTGGTTTGCTCTGGTCGCTCCCTAACAGGCCAGGCGGGCTGAGGGTCCCTGGCTGTCCAGCTTTGAGCAAGAGGATAGCCTTTAAGCAGGATTTATAGCAAGCCACGCCATACCAATTGTTGCTGTATCAGGTCACTAATCCAGTTAGTCCTCTGTCCTCTCTCACGTTACACGTAGTAGTAGTATTTTTCAAAAAAGAGGAATTGGACTGTCAAGGATTGACTGAAACATGAAAAGCTGCTGATTAACCATAATAATCTGGATGGCAGCGGGGAGCACCTTATGCCCTGATCCATGGGGATTTATATCCTAAAAACCGTAATCCCTGACTTGGCCCTTTTTGTCATGTCTTGGGCTCGTGGCTGGTTGGTAGAGCGTATGTTACTGATCCATGCACAGGTCAGTTCCATCACAGAGTGTTGGCTCTCTTTCAATCCAGCTGCTAAGCTACAATAAAAGAAAGCTAAAAATATATAAAATATTTTCCTAATACCATGCTGCTGTGAAAGCAACTGGGTAGTTGTAGAGTCATCACGGAGTTGCAAACAGGAGGAGCTGCCACCTCTAAGCAGTCCCTCTAATGACACAGTGCATTCCAGTAGGAAATCTGCAGGTTTGCTCCTGCTCCACCGTCTCGTACCGGCAGAGCCAGGGAGGGGAGCAGGGTTCTTCCACAGTTCGGCAGGTTGTTGGCTTCAGAGAGATCTTGTTGCAATGCGTTCTCCAGGCTCTGCGGCAGGGATTTCCACTTTTAAACCTGGCCCCTCTTTGACTTGGAGCATCCCCTTGTCCTTTCTTTCCTCCTGCCAAGGGTGATTAGCCATGGGAAACACGAGGCAGGCTGGTGATCTTACTGGCTGATGATGGGCTTGTTCTGGTTTCAGACACCCTGGAAGTGTTTGCAAAGATCCTGCTTGTCTTCTCGGACCCTTTCACGATGATGAATTCACGTCCAGGCCCATTACTTGAGCCTCATCTCCATTTACTTCATGATACAGTTGACAACCATATGACTGTCAAGATGGAAAGTGCCAGGATTTTTGTCCATCGAGAATATTCCAATTGGTAGCCAAAAGGGCTCTACTGGGTACATTTGTGCAGCTGAGTGGGCTGGATTTTCGCACTGCCTTTTCTTTAACACCTTTCACTGGAGTTAGTGATTTTGTTTCTCAGTTAAGCCAAGAGTGCAGCTAGTGGCTCTGTCTGCATTGTATCCACAGAGAGGAAGGTCTCCGTTTTCTGCCAGGTTGATGTTTCCCGAGGCCCTAAATATTTCCTCTCTACCCCTTCTTTGTGAGGTCTTAAGCCAGTGCTACCGTCCCCGATGTGCCCATCTTCTGAACACCACCACTTGCTTTCCCCTTAACCTTTCTGTGGAAGCAGCGCTCTTGGTGGTTTTCAGTCGAGGCGGTGGGGGAAATACAGGGAGTAAAGCTGCTTTTGGAGTTGTAGATTTCCACCAAAGGGCGTGATTGCTTTTGCTACAGATTTATTCCTTTGGGATAAAACAAGCTGTCCGTTAAGCCTCTCGCCTTTGAATGAAAATGTCCCATCTGACACTGTCGTCACCCAGTTAACTCTAAGTTTGAAAAATCAGAGCGAAAAGTTTTCCAGAAGAAAGCATCAACTTTTTCAGTTTATAATGCTGCTTGTGTTTCTGGGCATTCTCATGAAAGAAAAGTTAATTCAGAAGCTGCAAAGGGTTAGTACTCATGCTTAGGGAAGGCAGAAGAGACTAAGAATTTGCCTTGCACTTTGCAAGAGAGCAAACACGGAGGGGAAGTGCTACTTAAAATACAGTTCTACTATTTTTAGTTCTACTTTATATATACGGAGATGGGGCACCAAGTAAGGAAACGTGTTATTAATGCTGAAGGATGGTGTTGATGCAAAGGGATCTGAACAAGCCCTCTATAAACTTCAGCTGCAGAGTGCTTGTGAAGAGCTGCTCTCTAGGGCGAGGAAATGCCAGGACAGCTTTGCGGTAATAGTAGCCATAGTACAGCCAGAGAGAAAAAGGCAAATTGCTTTGGAAGGAGGAGATTAATATTTTCACGAGGTGACAAACTGACAGTGATTTCATATTGAAAAAAAAACCAGAAAATGCCTGCACTTGAAGTGCCACACTGGGAGCCACAGGAGTTGGAGCAGAGCACTTTGCAGCTCTTAGAGAAAGCCCCTAAATGTGTACTTGAAATGGTACTTTGCTCCCAGGGGGAGTTCAGTCACTGGCAAGATAGCTTCCAGTTGGAAATTCCCATTAGTCTGTCATAAATTTCCAATTATACATGATCCTATTTGGCATTTTAATATTATGATATCTTTGGTATTAATTTCTAATGTTTTAGCACTTCAGAAGAGTTGGCGTAGGGTTCTGCATTCCTTCTCCTGTGTGTTATATGCCCAAGGAGTGTGATGGCAAGAGTGAGGTCTCCTGGATGTAGTAGACGCAAGACATGTCTCTTTATTAACAAATCCCACATGTGAAGGATGTGTATTTCCCTGGTAGTTGCCTTTTTGCATCAACTCAGGTACTTGGGATGGAATAAACAATGAAATACATATGTATGTTATATCCTATTGTTCAACCTCTGCTTCAAAACTCACGGTCAGCAGGATTCCCAGGAGGTGGCAATCAAAGTTGTGCCAGCCAGTCGCCTTTTGGTAGGTGGTGTTATCCTGTCTTTCCAAAGGAAGCTGTCAGGAGCCATCAATGTTCTTAGAGTTTATTTACTGTTAGAGCAGAATCTGATTATTCCATTTTGAGCAATGCCTAGATGCTTTTTGATAGCTGTGTTGATATATACCAAATCGTAAGAGCAATTTTTAGCAATTGTTTTACTTTAACGACTACTATAGTGCATAGCCAAGAAAAATGTAGGCTTTTTTTTATCCTACAAATCTTTTCAAAATAGTAAGAGGAAAACTAATTTCGTATAGCTGACTGAGGTTAGGAGCAGTACATACTTGATTAGTTCAGACCACACAAACTCTAGTCTTGGAGCTGTTTAATTACATATTCTTTCAGCATTGTACTTAAAATTATAGTAGAACTGGAAACCTTACAACTTAATGTCTTACTCAGATTCATCCACGTTTTTTATAATACAAGTCCGAGAAGGTGCTTAGCATGAGTATCAGATTATGTAAATAGAGCACAAGCTTATGTTCGATTTCATTAGTCCTATGTTCTGTTATAGTGGAACTGGATTTTTTGGGGGTGTGGGTTGTTCTTGTTTTGGGTTTTTTTTGGACAGGAATTCATTTAAGGTGAGTAAGAGAAGAGGAGATCCGGGACACTTGTGTCTTCCTCCTCTGTGTAGTTGAACTATTGTGGAGTTCACTCTGCTGACTTGGGGGGATGGAGGTGGTGAGTGTCTAGTATGGTTACGCAGATCTTTATGTTGCTTCTAAACCCCATCTTCAAGAACAGTTTTTCAGAAGAGGTTGCTCTGTAAGCATCAAAGAAGCCTTTGACAGATAGCAAGCATGTGTTGTCATTACTGTGGTTTGTGTGATGTCCTCACTGTAGGTATGCACGGTTGGGTAGAGCAGCTGTGGGTTCCACAGCTACGTGTAGGGCTAGAAGCCAGTCTGGAAGCAGACTAGATGTGTCAGTATATTTAGTTCGATACCGTGTGTGCCTGCTGCCAGTTCATGTCCTGGCTGCCCATGCCTGAGCCTCCATGGTTTGTTCCATAGGAACCCTCTTTACTTAAACCATATAGACTGAGGAAGGGCAGTTATACAGTTATTGTTCTTCAGGGGAGGACTTTCTTCTTTTAGAGTTGGTTTCCCCCCTCTCTCCCAAAGACAAGATTGGCCTGTGCGAGGCTCCTAACAGTCGGTTTATTTTTGTGCTGCTGGTCTGGCCTCACTTTTGGTTTGGGGAACCTCTGCACTTTGGAGATATGTCAGATAGAGTGGGCAGAGACTGTGTACCTTGTGTGCTGGGTCTTCTGCTGTAAAGCTCTAAGGAAAACCTGTGTGGTCTTGGGGCTTTTTGTGTTTGCATTAGTTTAATTGCCTCTCTGACCCTTCTTCCTCTGTTGGCCTTTCAAGGTCTGTGGGCTCTCGGCCTCCCCGGTATCTCTCCGCAGGATCTCCGTACCAGGAAGCATCCAGGCTTGCCTGGAACTCCCCTGACCCTGCTGTCCACTTGTAGCCAGCAATTTCGCTGGCTTTTATGCCTGACTTCTGGGTTTGCGTTTTTAATACCTGTAACTCACTTCCTTCTGTTCCATTAAGCTGTAGGTGAGGAGTTTATTAGTTTTAGCTCTCTTCATAATAAATCCGTTTCAGCATTTGACTGCTTTTTCATTTCTTTCAGAAGCATGGTATTTAGTTGCCCTCTGAGGAGGGGGAGTGATTTATAAATATCCTCCTAGACCAGCTCTTTTATGCAGCGCTTCCAGTTATTTGATCGCCTGCGTTAATTTCTTTTATTGTTTCCTTTTATTCTTTTTTCTTTTCGGTTACTAAGTTTAATTACTTTTCCATACTGTAATTCTTCTCTGTATTGTAGGCAGTGTTTTTCATTTTCAGTCTTTGTCATTACGGGCAAAATAGAACGTATTTTCTGCCTTAACAGCATCCAAATGGACTTTAATCCTACGTTAGGAAATTTTTCAGCCTCGCTGTATCTGTTTTGTGAAATCCGAAGTGGTCATCCATGGATTAGAACAGCAGGAGGTACCGCAGTTTGGACAGAATGCAGCCGCCTGACTTTCCACTGTTCTTTGATTTCACCGAGTGTCCCTAAACGGACTCTTGGGAGTGCTCTGCAGGGAGCCCTGACTCTCCAGGTCGGGAACAGGTTGAAATAAGCTATGGCTCCATTCCAGCCCACACACCAGCATTTCTTTTCCATGAAAACCAGAATGTAGGAAGTGTCACCTGCACATTTGTGTCTTCTCCCGCTAGAAGATGGCCCAGATGCACCCTCAAACTTAATGGTACCCCTGCATCAGCATTCAGGTGCACATGCTGATTCTCACTTGGGTTTTTATTTGTAGAGGTCTACCTCTTTCTGTTAAATCTGAATTTCCAGACCTGATTTTCCTATACATATGCCTCCTTTGGACCTGATGTATTTAAAGGATAATCCATTGAAAGCCCTCGGTGATATCTGCATTACGTCTTTCTAAGAATAGAGGATAGTACTTACTGTTCTGTGAACTCTTTGGTGGTTGGGGCTGCCAGGGTCAGTAAGACTTCTGAGGATATGGAAATCTACAGTGGTTCGGATCTTCCCCTTATTTCTCTCAGATGTTCTGATGTTGACAGTAACGTTGCTGGGCTATCTTATCCCTTGGTCTGTGTTCTTTGTGGGATTGATGAAAAAGATATACAAGTTCTGGTGGTGTCTTCAGTCAGAAGGGTCTAATGCTTTTAGCTGAAAATAGGGCAATTCTGTTCGGTATTTGTTTTGCCAGTTATAACTTTGAAGGAAAAAAAAAAGGTAGAAATACATTTCTCTCAATTTCCATACATATGTGAAGTTGTTGCTGTTCTCTGAGCGCTGTAAGAGTGAAGGTGGTCCTGGGGGAATAATGACGTAGATGTCGTCAGTGAAGAGAGGCACGCTGGAGGAGGGCCGGTCAGGGGAGCTTGCTCCTGGATCGCTGAGCTGGGAGTATGGTGGAAAAGAGCCTAGGCAGTCTGGCTTCCATAGGCAACGGTTTCTTGGGATTTCTCCGACTTACAGGTACATCAAACTTACTGAACACTTTGATCAGCTTCTGCTGCTGCAACGTGCTAATTTAGATCTTGTTAGAGCCTTTCCATGCAACACTAATATAATAATTGTGTTGTAGACAGGCCTAACCAGGGTCAAGCTGACATCTAAGCAAGTGCTGGACTCTGCCCCAGGTAAGAAAACCTGGATTCTGTCAGTGGGACTGACTTCAAGACTGGTATGTTTTCAACAGCAGAAGCTTTGCCAGGGATTGAGAGCAGTGATGTCTTTGAAGGAGGTTAAAGCAGCTGCCTTCTGGACATTTCGTGTTTGTTTTAGCCTTGGAGAGCTCCAGGTTCGCTTCCCTTCCATTTGGCAGTTCCTTGGAGTGCGTGAGCTCCTCTGTGCTACGCTTCCCTGTTTGTTCTCTAAGGAACGTTACTACTGTAATGGCAATTACATGGCAATACTGCCCTGCCTCCTCCTGCCCCAACGGTGAGTCCTCTCGTTTGCATTCGACTGTTAGTTACTGTAACGTTTCATTTTCATTTTGCTTATTTTCAGTGCTTTCTCTTCTGATGACCTGTTACGCTTCATAATTGATTCGAGGGTCGTTTGCACTCGACTGTTACTTACTGTAACGTTTCATTTCATTTTGCTTATTTTCAGTGCTTTCTCTTCTGATGACCTGTTACGCTTCATAATTGATTCGAGGGGGGATGTATATATCACTACGCCTTTATCTTTACTCTGCTGTTTTGAATCCAGTTCGCAGAGAATCACTTCGTTTGTAAGCAGTTACTCTGTTTTGGTTCTCCAGACTTAGGAGTATTCAATGTCTAGAACTTGCAGTTTCAGTCTGTGTTAGTCCTGCTGTCATACTTAAACTCTCTGGTTAGTAAATAAGATGCAGCTTTTTCGCTGCTTGGTAAAATAGCTTGGATATGGTCTTTTCAGGCTTATCGGAAACACCTTGTTCCTGTGGGCATGCCCTGGAACTTGATTGCCAAACGGCCCATGGGTCAGGTTATGTTGTTTACTTTGCCCGTTTGCATTTGGGGTTGGTTTCCTGTCCTTAGAACTGTGTCGGGTGAAACGCAGGGTGTCTGGACTGGAAAGTTAATGGAAGGCACCTAAGTCTTGAAAATGCATAACCAATATATGGTGCTACGATCATTTTCAGAAACTTTATTGGCATGCTAATAACTGTCTTAAACTGTAACCGTGTTAGGGCAATTGGATGTGGGAACACCCTGAATCTGTCAAAACGGACATAGCAGCTGACAGTGGATAGAAATCAATCGCTTGCTCAAGTGATGTGTGAATTGTGCATTTGAATAAAAGTAGGCTGGAACTCCTGAACTAAGATATGTGACCATATCAAAATTAAAAATACAATAGACCACCCTTTCCTAATTACTTAAGAAATGCTTGTGCTAACGAAATGACAGCAGCAATTTTAATCCCCTAAATTTAAGAATTTCTGGTCCTCTACCAGAGGAGAATATAGTAGTAGAAAAAATAATTAAGCGTTTCTGTAGCGTGCTTTCTCATTGCGTCTGAAATAATTTTTAAAGGCAAGCGAATATCTTCGTGATCATTGTATCACAAGTTCCATTCTGTGGATAAGGAAGCAAAATTACAGACGGGGGAATGAGCAGGGTGAAGTATAGGCAGTAGTGTGGCTTCTCAGTAAAGGTTGTGGAGGAGCTGACGTACTGCAAGTAACGGTGTGTGTTGTGGCCTCTTTCAAATCAGCATAAAAGCGTAAAGTTTACACTGAAATTTCTCCCTGGCTATGTTTTGAAAGGTTTGGAAAGGACCACAGAATGCACGGTTATCAAAATGGGAGGGCTGGGTGTCTGTCTGTCAAGGGCACGGCCAGCAGAGACGGCGGTGGTCGGGCTTTTGGCTCTCTGCTGGGGCGGCTGTTCTGCCGCAGGACCCGGGACCTGACCGCGGTGTAAGTGGGGGCTGGTGGTGAGCTTCCTCTGCCAAAAATGAGCACGAAGTGGAAAGGCTAAGTAGGGGTTAGGAAAATCAAAACAATGTAAATATACACACGCACTGCTGTCAGTAACATAGAAGAGGTTAAAAAAAAAAAAGCAAAGGTTGTTGTGTGAGGAAGCGCCACTGTCATGTTAAACTGGGGAAGAATTTGGCTTGTTATATTTAATGTCACATCACTCATTTAGAGCCCTAAAAATAGTGTTTATAATAAAACCCCTGACACATCCATGACTAGCATGATTCAGATGGCCCCTTTCCTTTTTTAATTTCTGAACAAAGCTTCTCCTTTGAAGGGAAGTATTTGTTTACCGTTGTTTATCGGAGCAGGAAATGGATCAATTAGATGTGACTTTGTAAGTTAATTGACTGCCACTACTAAAACCACCTGACGTCGTGCTGGTGCCAGCAATGCCAGATGAGAAATCTCAGCATTGTTGCTGTGGGAAAGGCAAGGACATGATGGGGAATGTTATTCTTGGCACTGGAAAGATTAAAGATTTTAAATATTTATAGAGTCTTATCTAAAATACTGATTGGTTATTAGTGCCTTGAATTGAGGCAAGGATGTGTGAATCCCTAGAGCTTTATGACCGTATCCCGTCGGAATTGATCTGAACCATTAACAGGGAATTGGCGCTCTAAATCTTCCTCTAGCTATAGCCTCCTTTCCACCCTGCACTGCCTTTTTTTTTTTCTCTTGGATTGTTTCATTAATGATCTAGAATGTAATAACAGCACAAAAAAAGTTTTAGGTTCTTTAGTCTTTGAAATATTTGGCTTCAGAGCTATATTTGTATCTTCCCCTCCCCGGCTTATAATTCTTTTTGCCTGTGCAAAAGCAGATGTCTTCATTAGTGTGGGGCTACCTTGTTGCTATACTGAGTTTAGCAATCTTTTCTGCTTCAACAGTATTTCTCTGCTGACTTAAGGGGTTTTTGGAAGGGAGAGGGGGGAGGTTTAACATAAATGTTCTGGATTACTTTTTTCTGGCAAATTCCTGGCCTGTTTGGAGACTTGAGAAGCTATTGGATGCGTTTGTTGGTGTTGCAAACCCACATTTTTCCTGTCAGTTGCAGAGTAGCTCCAGCTTTTGATGCCTGGAATGAGGTCTTTGCTAATGCTTCTGCTGCCTGTAGCAAATGGGCTTATTGTGGGAGCCAGGAGCCCTCGCAGAAAGCCCCAGTTTCAGAGCTGAGAGAGAAACAGGAGAGCACAACCTATAAGTAAAGGCTCCGATCTCACCTCATCTTGAGCCTCGCAGGAGGACTCCTTGAGCCTCCAAGTGAGGCTGAAACTATTTGGTGTGGCAAATGTTTTTCAGCTAGTTAAAAAAGGTCTTTTCCTCTGATAGGATTTCTGTGTTGCTGTCAAGCCTGTGGTAAAACAGTAAAAGAGAGTGAACAAACTTGGGGCATACCTTAAGGGCAGCGCAGGGAGGAAAACTCTCCAGGTCAGTTAACTTAAAAATAAGTCTCAAATTCAATAGTCTTGTGAGCCTGAGGCAAGCTTAATTAAACTTAAAGGAAAGCAAAAATAAGCATTTAAAATGCTGTTTTGGTTCTCGTAAGCCTGAGTAAGCCAAAATCTGGATTACTCAATTATGTATGGTTGTGGGATTTGTTTTGTGAGCGTTTTCTGAGCAGCACAGATTCTCAGCATCCTTCGCTTCCTCTGTGCGCGTGTGGCTGTTTCTGGAGGAGAGGACTTCAGGTTTTGATCTGGGGGCTCAACGTGCTCCAAGTCACCCCTTTTCATATCAGTCTGGAAAAAAACGTCTTTGTAAGGAGGAGGTGATACAGTGATACCCTTGAGTGTTTACCCCAGACTGTCTCTGCAGCTGTGTTCGTGTCTGTGCCTAGGAAAAGGGAATAGTTCCCTGGGGGAGGGATTGCGGAGCCTCACTTTGTGGTGCAAGTTTAATAGGAAAGCGCAAACTGGCCACAATGTGTGGTTTTGTGGGCTGAAAGGTTGTCACTTTTGGAGGACCTGAGCACTAGAGCCTGGCACTCTGGTGTTGGTTTTCCTCTGCTAAAATGTTCTTTAAGGAGCTCTGCCTAACGCACAGCTGCATTGAGTTAATCTTTCTCCCTTTTGCTTCTTGATTGAAATGCATATTGCTTTATCAGTTTAGTTTACTTGTCTGTTAGGCAAAACTAAAAGCTTTGAAGAACTCCTGCAATGGTTTTGAGTACCACTGAGACCGGTGGCTACATTGCCTCACTGTGAGAGGCGTTAGTCACATCCCAGCTCTTACCTGCATAGGTGCTTAGTTTTTCCCTTCTGAGAGCGAGGGAGAAAGGAGTAGCATGTAGTTACACCACATGGTTACCGTTTTGAGACAACAAGGTTATTCAGTAGAATGTCTGTTACGTACCCATGCAGAAGACTTCGTGCATTGCTCGGTGGGCTAGAAGAAATGATTCGAAGAAAGATGCTTTTTATCAGAGTCTGTCTTTGGAAACCAGCATCCCTGATAATGGCTGATGACTGTCCCAGAGAACTGTCAACTCTGTTCAACTTCTTAAGTCAGGCTTTCCAGCAGGCTGGGTCTCACTGACTGTCACCGCCCAAACCATGAGCACGAAATGAGGAGACTACAAAATTTAATGTGAGAGCAGTGGGGGAGTGGGTTCTAGAAGGCAAGGGAAGCAGGGGGGGTCAGGGAGACGTAAGAGTAAGAAGATGGGTAAGGGTCAGTGCAGTGTTGAGAGGGATTGGGCCCCTCGCTGTTACGTATCCTCTCAGTCTTGCCCGATTGATTTCATTTCATGATAGAGGAAAAAACTGTTTTCTCCCTGGCACTCTCAGTATCTCCTTTATCCGCAGCCTCCAGCCAACGCTATCGAAATAATGTGGATTTGGTCCCAATATATAGGTATCTAACCTACCGTCTTGGCTATGACAATGCCCCATGGCAGATGATTAGGAAGAGTGTAGGAACAGAAAAGGATATAATGGTAATTTTGTGGTGTAGTCTCTAAGCAGCTCAGGGATTTCAACACCCAGAAACAATACCATTGTCTTTATCAAACCTCAATGGCTTTTTTTCCAGGAAGCAGTGTAATTTTAAGTTCAGTTAAGGTTTTCAAGTAATGTGTTCACTCTCTGGTCCACAGCAACCTGCATGAATACTACGGTATATATGTGAAAGCATATTACCTCTAACTGGTTTTGCACCTGCTGCTGGCTGTCTGATCTGATGTCCCTAGTCCTTGTACTGGAAGAAGAAAGGAGCGATTATTCTGTGTACCTGCTTTCTGCCATTCTTGTCTTTACAGGTCTTTATGTAGTCTCTCCCTTCTCTGGGTTCCTGTAAAGGAAAGTCATTGCATTAGTCATTACTCATAGTGTAGTCATGCCGTACTCTGAATTATTTTTGTTGCCTTTCCTCTCAACCTTTTCTAATTCTCCAGTGTCCTTTTTGGAATGAAGAGAGCAAGTAGATGAAGCACAGGTTCTTTTATAGCAGCAGAATGCAGGTTTCTTCTATCCCATTCCTAATAATTCCTAACACTCAGTTTGCTTTTGTGGGCTGCTGGGCAGCAGGGTTACATCCATGGGCCTTCAGCTATTACTACTGTGCTTTTCCCTGTGTCTGTCACTTTTCACTTAAAGACATTGAATTTTATTTTATTGCACAAGAAGTTTTTTTGCCGTTCTTTCTGGTTAGTTTTTAATATTTTATGTGCTCTCCGAAGGAGATGGTATCCTCTCAAACTGTTGCTTTGCTAGTCACCCCTTTCCTGGACCATCCATGAATATCTTGGTTGGCACAAACTGTGGCACAGCCGTCCATAGAACTCCCCTGGCAGTCCTTCTCCATTAAGAACACCGCATTTGTAGTCCTGCCGTTGGCTTTGTGTTTTCTAGCTGGTTACACTCCTGTGCAAGGACCTTCCCTTCTTACCCTGTGGTACCTTATTTTCTGAAACTCTGATAAATGACTCGATCAAACTGGACCAAGCAGAATTTGGAAATCTGAACAAACAGATCTGGTGAGGAAGTCTGTCTGGCTTGGGCAAAGAGATTGCTTGTGCCACCCTCTGTGCCATGTGCAGAGTTTTTCTTGTTCTCCTCTGGTGTAGGCAGAGCAACAGGGTGGTGGGTGTCCCCTTGCAGGCACTTTGTGTCCCTGGCGTTCGGTCTCCGGAGGAAATTGCTGGTGGGGGTTTCACCTGCCCTTGGCCCAAAGCTACTGCGTGATGTAGGGAATTGCTATGCGTATTGGTTTTCCGTACCTACAGCATGAGAAATAAAATACTCTAGCTCACAAGCATAGTGTAGTGCTCAAATTAGTAAGCAGCATAGTTCTTGCTGGAGAGCCCTGGTTAGGAAGAAAACTGGGAAATGCAAAATATTGCAAATATTTGATCTAGTTCTACTTGAACGTCAGCGTGAACCATGCTCCAAAGTTACTTAAGTGTTCTTGAAAAAATACCGCCATCGTTAGTAAGCGGCCTGCAGTGAGATGGCTGGTCAGATGTGTACACAGGGAGGAGGGGGACGTCCCCACCATCGGCCTCGGTAAACCTGTAGAGTCCCTAAAGGGCAAAAACAATGGTTTAAGTGAAAAGATTGCCAGCAAGCTTTTTGAAAGTGCTGGTTGTCTCTGATACTGAGAGACTTGCAATACTTTGGGATTTGCTTCTGATCCCACTGATAATGGCTTTGGAAAATCTCAATACTTCTATTTTAGTGTTAATTATAAAATTACTGATTTTTGTTTACTGTACCTTGCAGGCTTTAAGCAGAATATCACCATCTGCCTTTTTCATTAGCCAGGCAGAAACTATTTTTAAATTGTTCATGATCATATGCTGCTGACATGGTTTTAAAGAGTAAAACCGTATGGGAATGTTTCTTTTAAAACTACACACAACGTGGCATTGTAGGATTTTTGCACACAGAAGAAAATAAACTGGGTCAAAATAGGTCAGGCTTCAGTATTCCAGCGTGAAGAGCATCTATTTTAAGTGGAAGATGAGAAATGAAACAGTAACTGTTACCCTGAAATGAAAAATGGTGCTGTTTATGTATTTAATTGGTCAGGGTTTGTAATGGGGCTTTGAGTTCTGCTGCTGTCGGCTCTTGTACTGCTGCTGTCAATCACGGTTTTTCTCTTTCTTAAAAGACTCATGGTAAATTTATTTTGGATAGTTTCTTAACAGGTGTTTCCTCGATGTTACGAATGCTTTAAATGAGAACCGTGCTCCGTGTCCGGCGCGCTCAGCTGAAATCACAGGGCGGCCTGACGCGGGCCCGGGTGTGTTTACCCAGCCCCGCTGACAGCAGGGGCTGGCGGGTCCCCGCCGCGGCCCGGCCCGGACGCAGAACAGATGTCGGGGATTAGGGGGAAGGACTCGGGGAGGCTTTCGGCCTCTGCCTTCGCGGAAGTCATTCATTGTGGAGACGCAGACGCGGCCGGCCGGACCCGC
>NW_009623289.1:0-644 GCF_000690535.1 Cariama cristata
TCCTCTGCTTGGAAAAATTAGGAAAACTTAGGGCTCTGTGATCCTTTGTTTGTTGGAGAATGGGAACAGGAATTTCCATATGCTTTGGACAAAGCAGGCAGTTTGAGGCTTTCCTGGAGAACATACTTTTAGTGTTTGTATAACTTCCAAGTATACCCTCGATAGGGAAAACAAAGTTTAGCTTGAACAAATTCTCCAGTAGTTGAATTCTCAATTCCTTGACTTTTTCCGCTGTTCTTTCAAACAGTCCTGTAAGAGGAGGGAAACTGGGTTTGGTAATACTACTGTGGTACCTTTTTTATAATTTCTCCAGCTTTTTCCTGGAGACAATCCATATACAAAATGATTGAAGGTTTTAAACTCACTGTAGGGCAGATGGGAAAATAACCTGCACGAGGAAATTATTTTATCAGTTTAGGATTGCATACCCATAATAAAGGAGTCCAGGAAAAAAACATGGTATGGTGTGTTATCATAGAATGGTTTGTCTGGAAGGGATGTTAAAGACCATCCCGTTCCAACCCCCCTGCGATGGACAGGGAGACCTTCCGCCAGACCAGGTTGCTCACAGCCCCATCCAACCTGGCCTTGAACACTTCCAGGGATGAGGCATCCACAGCTTCTCTGGGCAACCTGTGCCACTG
>NW_009623289.1:927-7968 GCF_000690535.1 Cariama cristata
GTCCATGTCCTTCTTGTGCTGAGGACCCCAGAGCTGAAGGCAGGACTGCGGGGGGGTCTCACCTGAGCAGAGCAGAGGGGCAGAATCCCCTCCCTCGACCTGCTGGTCACCCTGCTTGGGATGCAGCCCAGGATAGGGTTGGCAGTATGGCAAAATTAAGTTAGTATCTTTCAGACAGGGCATAAAGCTAATAATTTATTGAGTATTACTGACCTTTAAACGGGAGGCATAAGAGGTTTTGTCATTGTAGGACTTGCAGAATTGGGGTTGTCATACCAGAATGGGCAGAAGTTAGTGGAGGAGTCTCTTCTGGTCTGCAGGGATAAGATCAGAATGAGGATCAGGTCTTTTCGGTGGCAGAAAAATAAACAACCCACTTGCTCTGTGGCTTGGTTTTTTTTTTTTTCTCTGGTTCATTTTTTTTTTTTTCCCCCCAAAGCTTGCCGTATAAAAAACAGACCCTCCAATGCTTGCTGCTATAAAGACAGCATGAAAAATGGCTTAGTGAATATTGTGGGTTATTTTAGTAGCTGTTTTTTTAGATGAGACCTGTACAAGCATTGCCAGTGCTGGCACTCGCGGTCTGAGAGGTTTTCTGTCTGGGTATGGACTACTTTTTCCCTTTGCCTCCCCTCTGCCCCTCCAGGTAGTCTCAGATTTGTTTTCCTCCCAAGTGCTCAGTGTTTGCAGTTTCTGCTTTGATTAGGTTGGACAAGACCTTAAATCTCTTATGTCCAATTTTTTTTTTTTTTTAATCTAGCTACTTGCTTGGTGTCAAATAGGATTTTAGGAAATCTCTAGCCTTTCTAGGACTTCTGTCCCCATTGAGGCAGAAGCAGACTTGGGTTTTCCCAGACAGGACTGCTTGCTCTTAGACCTGCTGGATGTCTCCGGTAGCCGCCGGAGCAGGCGAATCCACCTGGGAGTTGCTTCTCTGCTGTATGAAAAAGGCTTTTTTGTGACCTCTGGGGAAAACCAGCCTGAGCCAAGGAGCAGCTGTGTTTGTGGAGCTCTTGCCCTGTTCTGAACTCCCCAGCAGGAGCAGCTGTTTGTTATAATTTCTGGAGATTATTTTAGGTTTGGAGTATTTGAGATTAAATGAATGCCCTGCCTGGTGACAGTGACTAGCCTTTTTGCAGCCTGCAGATACTGTATTCTGCAGATGCTGTTTTGTGGGGTGTGTATTTAAGCCACTGCTTCCAAGAAGAGATTTTTTTATTATTATTTTTTTTTTTTTTGGTGCCTGGTAACAGACCTTTGGATCCTTCGCCGTTTCCCGTCTGCAGCTCCTGAAAGCAGCCTGTTGGCAGCTCTCCCTCATGCGGGGATCTGGGGATGGGTGTGGGGATCCTCTCTGCAGAGGAGTGCAGCTTTTACTGCCTCCGCCGTGTGCGTCTGCTCGGGGTTCACCAGCAGCATCAGGCTCGGCACATCATTGCTGCTGTTCCCTGGCTGGGGTTATCTGAGGACCTGGAGACTGCGCTGCATAGGAAGCTCTGCAGTGAGACAGAGGGATGATAAACAGCCAGATGGATCCTAGAGTGTTCCTGCACAGGAATACTCGTGTGGTAAACACGCTGGTCCTGCCGTGACACAAGCCAGATTCACTTGCCTTATATGCTACTCCTGGGAAAGATGGATTTGTTTTTCAGCAGTGGAAGGGGGAATGTGATGACAGCATTTCCTTGCTCAGATTCGGTCTAATATTCTCTGAATCATTTTTTTTTTTTTTTCAGCAGCATCTTTAAAGAGATAAAATGCTGGTTATGCCTTCAGTCCTAGAAGGCACCCGCAGCGTGCTGCTTTGAGGCCCTCTGAGGCTGATATGGTAATGATGCCCAAGTGAATTTGGGGAGTAAGTGGCCTGAAAAAGGAGGTGGGAGGGGAAATCCATCTGCCTGCAGCACGATCTCTGCCCGTTGACCAGCTGCAGGAGGTATCAGCCGAGCTCTCTGTAGCCTACGACTTCAAAGCTTCTCCCTGTAATTTCTACTTTGCAAGCCATCGTTAGTTAGCTGGAAACTTGTTCACTTCTGGTTGCTTAGAAAAATCGGGAGTTCCTCCTTTCCCAGGAGAGTGGGAAGGTCTCACGGCTCTTTCTGCCTGCTCCACTCTGCTTTTGGGTCCTGAGTGGAAGGGGGACTGGAGGGCCAGCCTGGGAGTGCCTTTGCTGTTGAGGTGGCAGAAGTGGCTGCTGTGAGCTGTTTCTAGCTGTCCCTACTGAGAGCTTTGCTTTCCCAACAGATCCTTGCAGAACCAGCCTGGTCTGCTCTTGGCAATGCCATCACACCTGATAGGAGCCCAGGCAGCAAAGTGGGGCGGGTGGCAGGAATATCAACGTGAGGTGCTATTATCTGCGTGCTGCAGAGTTCAGCAGCTTCATAGCTGCACTGGGCAATAAAGCCTTGGATATCTAGTGTTTGTGATTGCCTTCCTGCACCTAGCTCCACGAGAGTGTGCTTGGGCATCTGAGCCATCCAACCGATGCAGAAATGACCAGCTTTATCTCCTCTTGTAGAAAGAGCCTCCTTTCAGAGAAGGAGCCAGGGACCTAGCTAGAAATGGAAATGCAAACAGCAACACAGTTCACGTTTGTCTCTGTTCCTTCTTGTTATAACAGGAACTTTCTGGTCTACTGCAAAGATTTGGGTGCTGACCCAAGGTGCATAAACAAACCTGGCAGTTCAAGGTGTTGCAGGGTGTGTTAAAGACTGTGCAGCAATTGCAGCCTGTGTCTAACAACTCTTGACTAAAAAGAGGGTGATACGTAGAGAACTTGGGCACATATGTTTTTGGAGAGGAAAAGAGGCAGTGGCTACAGACTTGGGGTAAGGAACTCTTAAAGAAAGCACAAGGGCTGGAGCACACGCTCCTGTGCTAAAGGTAACCAATGCAAAGTATGCTGTCGGTCTGGAAAGAAGCAATGTCATTAAGCACATAAATCTTGGATTGTAGATGTTCCCTGACACTGGAGACACCAATACAACCTGCAGAGCAATATCCTGAAGAGCGAAGTCATTATTGACTAAAACTGGCTGTGTCATATTCTGGTATCCAGGAGGCTTAATCCTAAACGCCAACATCTTCTCAAGAAAGCCTCCTTCCCTTTTCTTCCCTTCCCTTGGCAGCAGCCTGTTTCAACTGATGTGTTTTTTCTTTTCTTTTCCCAGCTCCCCAACATGTTTGGTGACCTTCGTTCCACGTTCATTGCTCTGATGATTGGCTCCTATGCTTCCTCTGCTGTGACTTTTCCAGGAATCAAGGTGAGGCCGTGGGATCATGACTCATGACTGGTTGTGTTGTGCTGGAGTCTTCCACGATTTAGCAATAATGTGGCAAGAAAAAGGGACTATTTGTTAAAACACTTTGTAGAGATGTGCATTTGCAAGATTCAGTTCCTGTCTGTCTTAAAGACTTCCCAAGTGACTGCCTCAAGAATGCAACAAATACTGCAACGAGAACGGTCTGTTTGCTAATAGATGGTAAAATTTTAAAGGTGCTAAGTAAAAGTGAAAAACTGAAGATCTTTTTTTTTAATCTGAGAGTATATATTTATGTATTTTTTAATACATGTATATGTTTGGTCTGTGTGATTGTCACTGATGGTTGGCTTTGAACATAGTTCAGAGCTAGCAAACAGCACTGAAGGAACAGAAGAGATGGTCACTTGGGCTGCCTTGGTAAACCACCAGTGGTTCTGAACCAGGGGTGTTTCATTGCAGAGTTAGCATAAGGGGGATATAGTAAAAGTAAGTAGTCTCAAGTGTGCAGGGAAGTTCCTGCTGGCTTTCCAAGGAGAAGGTCCTTGATGAAAACCTTTGATGGCAGTTATCTGCGATACATGCTATTCCAGCTGGAGGTCCTGTTGTTGTTGCTATAGCTGCTATTAAGGATGTGCATATACATTTCTTTTGAAGCCTGCATGTCACAAAACTGTGGTTTTGTTACCATTTGAGTTAAACCCATTTTAAATGTAGCGTGTTGTTTCCCACAGCTTCCTCTCTGACCTCATTCAAAGAATATTGCAGTATCTTTCTGCCCTTATAGCCAAAACCATGTTTCCTTGTGATTTCTAGGTTATATATGACTTTGGGGTCTCCTTCATCCTTATTCTGCTTGTCTGGGCATGCTGTGCAGGACTAGTTTTCCTCAACTGTTTCTTCAACTGGCCACTGGAGCCTTTCCCAGGACCAGAAGACATGGACTATTCGTAAGTGTCCTCTAGACTGGCCTTGAGGGCTAATGCCATTCTTAATCCTCTACAAAGTGATGGCACAACTAATTTAGAGGAGTGGACAGGCAACTCCCTTGCATGTTGTTTATTGCTGCTCCTTCTTCTTAGGTTGAGGATTTATGTCTGCCATTAGCGTTACATCTTGACTGGTGGATATCTGTGGAAAGTGGAACTTTCCAAAGCATAGGAATTATGAAGGAAAAATGATCTGCAGTGGTCATAAGTGTTTCTATATTGACCTATGCCAAATTGGCCCAGGGGAAGTGTCCCATCCAACCTGGCCTTGAGATTTGGAGCATCCTGGTCTAGTGGAAGGTGTCTCTGCCCATGGCAGAGGTGTTGGAACTGGATGGTCTTTAAGGACCCTTGTAAGACAAACCATTCTATGATCTCTCTGTGCTCTGGATCCAGACCATTTGTGGGTTTGTAGATGGAAACTAGTGCCTTAAATCCACACATAGCCTTTCTGACTCCTGCAACTTTGCTGCCTCTGATTCCTCACTCCTGTGTTGCAGCTGTCATGCTCTTTACTACCCAACAGGGTGAAAATAAAGTTCAGCTGGCTGGGATTTGACCACAAAATCACTGGGAAACAGTTTTACAAGCAAGTAACAACTGTGGGGCGCCGTCTCAGTGTGGGGAGCTCCATGAAGGGCCCCAAGGAGCCGACAGCCTTGCAAGAGAACAACAAGCTCTGTCTGTCTACGGTGGACTTAGAAGTGAAGTGCCAGCCTGACAACGCAGGTGTGGTTCCATGAGTGCCCCAGGGATGCTTGTGCTGGCACAAGGCTGTCAGCCTCTCTGCTCTAGACCTGTTTATAAAGATAGTGATGCGTAATCCATGTGGTGCTAGGGCCACGTGCCAGCCACCATTATTTAAATACAAGTTCAGTTATATAAGGAATCCTGTCCTTGTATACTCACCTAAATACACCATATGGTGTTGCTAGTGGTGGGGACAACAGCATGGGTAACTGGTATGGCTGCAGAAGGATAGTGCAGTTGGTCACTGCCTCTTAGGTAGACTGTTGCCATTATGACCAAGCCTTCCTTACTCAGGGGTATGGCAAAAGCAAATAGTTTGAAGCTTCCTTTTGCTCTGATCCACAGAATTAGGTGAGTCTGCCTTCCTGCTCTCTTGCCCCAGTTCATGGTAGCCAAACTCCAAGCGTCTATAGCTCTTCATTATGGAAGTTTGTAAGGCACCAGGTAGTTGCTAACTGAACTCCTTGGAGCTGCCACTGGCACACAGTGTTGGAATGACTAGCTAGGAGAAGACCTGCTAGCCCAGAGGCGAAAGCCTCTTCTGAAATTGTACATGTTTACAAAGGTATGTTGCCTTCTTCAGGGACTCTGTTATTCCTTCTGCAGCTTCTCCCTCCTTCATGAAGAGTGTCTTCAGTCCTATCTTGTTGCTAAGCCTTATCACCATGTGTGTCACTCAGCTGCGGCTCATCTTCTACATGGGAGCCATGAATACCATCCTTGAGTTTCTGTCTGGAGATGAAGATCAAGGTATGGCAACCTGAAGGCTTTTATCTGCTTTCTTGGAACTGGGACTTGACCCAGACTTTGTCCTTGCAAGAGGCCAGTGAGCCTGATTACTCAGCAGATACACCGTGTATGGCAATTAGTGCGGCTGACAGCTGCTGGTAGGGTCTAGCCAAGGGCTGGAACTAGCCCAGGACAGAGGGGCAGCGAGGTAGACACTTGAATGTCAAGCTAATTTTAGCCCTGTGTCTCTTAAATACTATTCCATGTTATTTCCCCAGATGGCTTGTTGAAAGTAGCCTCTCAGGATGGACTGTGATAATTTTTTTTTTTTTAGTGGAAAAACCTATTTCATCAGGTATTTGCTTTGCTTATCCTAAGCAAGCACAAAGTACAGAGCAGCTGCCTCTCATGACTAATGGTTGGACTAGGTGTCTCAGCCCAGCAACTGGGGGTGGGAGAAGTGAAGTCATAGCTGTTTTGTGCAGCTTGGTGTGTGCTGGGGAGGCTCAGGGGTGCTCACTGCACTGGACTTGTCTGTATTTATAGCTCTGATTCAGTACGCGGAGCAAACAGGAAAGAGTACATTAGTTTACTGTTGTTGAAAATACCCAGGATTGCAAAACAAGACTTAGCCTTCTTTTTTTTTTTTTTTTTTTTTCTTTGTAGTAAGATCCAGTTCAAACTTGTTAAATCTGGATTGCATGAAGCTGATAAATCAAGAGGCACTCCTTGGAAAACAGGAGTGAGCTCTGGGGGAGGGAAGGAAACTCAGGAAACTCCAAGTGCCCTGGCATTCCCTGAATCGCTTTGTTTCTTGAGCCTTTGACAGCCTGCAGCATTCAGCTCTTTATCTGCTGGCTCAAGAGCAGATTTAGACATTAAACAGTAAACAGGACAAACTTCATGCTGCCTACCTTTCCCAGCGCTGCATAGTTTTCTGCTTCCCTTGTAACTCTTTCACACTGAATTATTTTTTTTCTTTCTTTTTCACTCTGGCTTGCTCAGTTATTTCTCTTTCATTTTTTTTTCCTTCTCTTCCCCTCCTTGGTATTTTAGAATTAACATTAACTATATATGCTGCCAGTTCTGTTTAGATCAAGCTCTGTTAAAAAAGGGATCATGGCCATTGGGTGTATTGCTGCTTTTTTTTTTTTTTTTTTCTTTCCTGTGCCACCTTTAAGATTTCTTCCCGCTTTCTCCCTTTTCCCCCTGAATGTAGCCTGGGCTCACAGTGCAGTCCACTGGCTTGGTGTTTCCATGGCATCAGCAAAAGAGTGGTATTGTCTAGTCACAGCAGTGTCAAGCCGCCAGGA
>NW_009623289.1:7999-21027 GCF_000690535.1 Cariama cristata
GATGCATGCGGCTCTCTAGAAATGTAATCTATGCGGATCAGGAGAGGATGGGATGCTGCTCCCTTGGATTCCTTGTTTTTCTTGCAGTTATTTACTTGAATGTGATTTGTTTAGAGAGCTCCCTCCACCTGCAACTGCTCTCATGAGCGCTCGGCAAGGGAAGAAGAGTTGAGTCAATACTGCAACTGTTATGGTCAAAGAAAACTTAAATATTCCTGGGAGCAGAACAGGAGAGAAGGATGTGGGGAAAATCATCAGATAGGTAGTAAAGTCTTTAAGTTGCAGTGAGGCACTGTGTCCTTGAAAGTCCTGCTTCCTGTGCAGACTATGGTGATTTAGACCTGTCATGAAACTTAGAGGTGGAAAGAGCAGTCAGCCTGTGGCTACTTATCTTCTGAAAACCCCCAAAAGATGGGGGGGAAAGCTAAGGAGGTCAGTAGCTCTGTAAATGACTGTATAATTGTGTTGCAGGGAGGCAGGAGAGAGTAGGCTTGTTGTGTCTCGAACTTGAAATATGGCTGCATCTTTCATAAATCGTCACCTTGCTTTCAAATCTGGTAATAGTTGGAGACCTTGGGTAGTATCAGGGTGGGCTGGAAAACTCAGCTGTATGAGGTGTTTGCTCAGGAAAGTTTTGAGGGAAAGACAGGTAGAACAGTAGATGTGAAGGGTTGTGCCCATGTGTGCACCCTTTGTCTGTTTGCTCTATCCAGGCTTCTACCATATCTACTTCTGTTGATATTTGATAGGTATTTTTCTCTCTTCTGTTTGGTTTTTTTTTCTCCCTCCTCAGGAAAGAATGTTTAAAATGATAGATAAATTGAGGAGGCCCTGTTTTGTAGCAGCTACTGTCTCTCCTTCTCTTCTCTTGCTGACCCCATAAATGTCATTTCCCTGCTTCAAGCTGGCTTCTGCTCTTGCTGTTTAGAGCCCAAGATTAAGTGTTCAGAATAGCATGAAGAGGCAAAACATGACAGCATGGCTTGCTTCTTACCCTCTATTAAAAAATAACTGGACAACAGCAAATCAGCTCCAGAAGTGTTTGTAGAGGGTGATGCCACCTGTCTCCCTTGGCTACAGCAGTTGCTATAATGAGATGGGATGTGGGGCCACTTCAGGGCTTGCCTTTGCAGAGGTAATGGGGGCATGAATGTGAGTTTGGAGGTTGGAGTTGGAAGTTCTTCTTGGTTCCCTTGCCAGCAACTGGAGCCAGGAAAGTGTCATCAGGTGCCATGCCCGGGCACAGCAAGGCAGCCCTGCTGGGGTTTGCTAGAACTGTATACGAGAGAAAGGCTTGTTGGAAACTTCTCTCCATTACCAAGTTGATTTTGGTATAAGTCCTGGCTATACTGCTTTGGCTGGATCTAGAAATGTGTTGGGAGGCACAAACTAAAATTCTTGTTTTGCTTACAGTGCTGTAACTTGTAAGTGCTCTGTGCTGAGATGGGCAGTTTCAGAACTACATCCTTATTTCAGAGCTGTGGTACACCATGACTCACCAGCCCTTCTGTGTGATGTCTACAAATCCATCACATGGGCTGCAGAGAGGAAGTGGAAAAAGCATTGCAGGGTGGGGGAACTCTTCAGTAACGGGAGGGGACAGTTTTTTCTAAGTCTGCTGGCATCAGCTTTCCCTTAGCAAGCCATGTAGACACTTCTCCCATCTTTAACGCATGGGGAATTTTCATCAGTTTGAATTTTTAATAATTGCTCTTGGTTGCTGTGGTTTTTTTTACTGCTACTTTCTTTTCCCTCTGCCTCTGAACTTGTCCATTCAGCACAAAATGGGTTAGTCCTCACCTTCACAGCTGACTTGTTCTTGCTGGAGCTTCTTGGCTGGAGAAGATGTAGCTGCAGCTCTCAGCGAGGCAGGAGAGGAGATGACTAAGGCAGGGCTGGCTGTGCAGGATACATTCCTTGTAAGAACTTTCCCTGTTGGTCCCAGCCAGGATAAACCTCACTGGCACTAAGCAGTTGCTGGGTCCCATTTCTGGAGCCCTACCTGCTGTTGGGCTGATGCTTTTCAGAGAATACTAGTGCAGGATCAACATGGTTGAAGCAAGTATGCCCAGTATATCCACTCTAATGTCATGCATCTGGGAGGCTAATTGATGAAATGGGGCTTTGGTGTCCCAGCTCCTTCAGCCCTGCCTGTTAGCCTGTGAGTACATGGGGTCTGGGCTCTTAATGAGAGAGGTGATCAACAGGGAGGAACAGTTTCTTTTCTGTCTTCTTTTTTTCTGTTGCTGCCATCGTATCACTTGGACTGACAACACTTTCAATCTTTTTTTTTTCTTTTTTTTTTTTTTTTCCGGCAGTGGCTCTCTACACTTCCATTTTTGGGGTATTGCAACTGCTGTGCTTGCTGACAGCGCCTGTGATCGGGTACATCATGGATTGGCGACTGAAAGAATGCGATGATGGCTCAGAAGAGAATGAGGAGAGCAGCGCTGAGCAGTGCGTAGTGTGCGCCACACGGGACACGCAGCCATGTAGCAGGCCCCCTCTGCTCTGCATGATGTGTTTTGTGATGAAAGACTGAAAAGAACATTGGTTCTTCAGTATAGAAAAGAAAGCCTGAAGGACGACTTGATAATTGCAAAGGAAAGGACCAAACTATCTTCCGTGTCCACTAAGATCAGTCAAGAAGAGCAAATTTAAATTGTAGCAGGGGCGGCTCAGACTTCCCTTCTAGCCTAACAGTAAGAGTAACAGCACTGAAATAATTGCCCAGATGTTCCTCAGCTCCCACTGATGGAGATCCCATCACCTCCTTAGGCAATCCTCTAGCCAAACTGGTTTAGATAGAGTTCATGTGATATGTGGAGAATCTTGCTGTGAGTTCCAGTAGCTGCTGAAAGTGCGTTTTGTAACACAGGTTTTGCTATCCTTCCAGAAGTGAGAAGAAAAAGAAAAAGCGTGATCGTCAGATCCAGAAAATCACCAATGCCACCAATGCCTTTGCATTCACAAATGTCCTGCTGGTTGGATTTGGAATCACCTGTCTTATTCCTAACCTACCGTTGCAGGTGAATAGGTGAAATGGATGGGTGCGCTGGAGGGGCCGGCAGCGTGGGTCCTGGCAAAATGACAGGCAGGACAGTGCCACAAAGTCCTGCAAGCCAGCAGAACCAGCTGGTGGCGGGAGGGTTTTCTGGCACTGCTGAGAGACTTCGGTACTGTTTTGGGAACCCTGCTCTTAATGTTGAAACAAATAATACCATGCATGTAGGTTCTCTTGAGAGAACCTACGGAAGCAGCTATAGTTAAAATGTGAGAGTTGGTCCATAATTTTTTCACACTTAGAAGTTTCTGCAGCTGAGCTGTGTAACAACAAATGCTTTCCTACTGAGATACACTCAGCAGTGCCTGTGCATTTAACCTGGGCTCAATTTAAGCTGCTGATGGTCAGAAAATTTGCTGTAAGAAGCCTAACACTGACACATACAGCAGGTTATTTCTGCATCAAATACTATGCCCAATGGCACCAGTGGGATTATAAACCTGTTAAAATATTTATTTTGTGGTACCACCTGTTTTTGGCAGAGGAGTTTAGTGATTTTTATGGTATATTTAAACATGCCCTGATGACGTAGGCAAACAGATACAGTTTGCTCATACTTGCGTATTGTCTGCAGTAACCTGTGGAAAATTAACTAAATTGGCCACAAGCACAATGAAAAAGCACTGTGACCCTGGCCACAGGTTGCTGGGAAAATATCCTTGCAGCAGTGCCATCTACAAATGAGATCAGTCTTGTGGGTGGTTAACCTCAGGGGGAACTATGTGTTAGCCTTTGCAAAGTAAGGAAAAGCAGTGCTTTTAGAGATGACTACAAATTTCTTCCCTTGTGCTGATCTTTCAGGTTTTAGTTCTGGGTTCCTCAAGCCCACCTTTGTACCAGAAAGGAGAACGGCTTTTAGGAATGGTTGTATTTTGGGGTCTGGCACACCTGGGTGGATCTAGGATGTGACATTTTTCTTCTTCTCTTTCCAGATTCTTTCCTTTATTTTGCACACAATTGTGAGAGGATTCATCCACTCAGCCGTGGGAGGCCTCTACGCAGCTGTGTAAGTCTCTGCTTACCTATAATATGTGGCTGGCCAGATAAACTGGTTTGGGATGATAAGCTGTCCCAGTGAGAGGGAGATCAGGAAGTGAAGTCTTCATGGTCAGAGGGGAAAAATGACGCAACTTGTTTCCTCAGTCACAACTGGGTATGACAGTAGCTGGACTGAAGTCCTAGCTGATGCTTTCCTTGTTTAGAAACAGCTAACCTCTTTGGCATAGCTACTGCAGTGAGACAGGCACAACTATATATGGGCCTCAGGTGAGACTAGGCTATCAACACTAAGGTTATATAGTAAAAACTCAAGGTTTCTTTTTGTCTTATATGAGTAGCTATGCGCATGTGTCCAGGTAAAACATTAACGTCATTGAATACATTGCTACTGGTCTGCTCTTAAGTTACACTGGTAAAGCATTGCTCAAGATACCATTAGTGATGCCTACTCCCTTTCCCAGGACACATCATCCATCCTGTTTCCAACTTGCCAAAATTGTCAATAGCTGAATCTAAGTACTCTCTTCCTTATTAAGCAATATTTTTGGTTTTGAAAACAGATCTGCTCCTCTGTCCTGAGCTGTTGGACAGAGGAACAGAAAGCAGATCTTACCTTTCAGATGACAACAGAATTGTTGAGTTCGGAAGGGACCTCTTAAGACCATCTAGTCCAACCCTCATGCTCAAGCAGGGTCAGCTAAAGCACGTTGCCCAGGGCTGCATCCAGTTGGGTTTTGAATATCTCCATAGATGGAGACTCCACAACTCCACAGATTCCTTCTGTCAAAGGTTTTGGTCCCAGTGTCTGGAGAATCCAGACTAGAAAAGCCATCTGAGACTCTGCTTCAAAAATGCATAAACTTTTGGTTCCCTGGCAGCTAGAAGCTAGAAGACTTTTGTCTTAGGCAAGGTAAATGCCTGTTGCTGTACATATCAGCTTGCTTGTAAACTAATCCTGTTTGACCATTGCAACTCTCTGGAACTACCTGGAGTGGGGTATTTTTGCTTTGAATGTGACTTTTTTTTTTTGTTTAATATTTGAAGGTTTTGATCCACTTCTTTCTTTCCAAGCTTAGTTTAACCTGACCCTTTTTAAACAGTGCTCAGTCATGGAAGGATGTTAGACTGTTCCTGAAATTTATTTTTCCATTAGTAGTATCTGCTATTCAGCACTTTCCAATCAACAGTATTGTTTAGTTTGACATAGGATCAGACTTGCCCTCTAAAAAGGAAAAAACATACTAACCTGTTGTACAGGTTTCACTCACCTCTAAAGGGAGCAACTTATTATGACCGGATGAAAATGATTGCTCAGCCACAAATGGTGTCATCTGGTTAAAGAGGCCCTGCTTTTAACTGGTAAATATCAACACTCCTCTCCCTTTGCAATAGGAACAGTAGTTGTATAAGCACTTCTACCTGCCTACAGTACGGCTGCAAAACAAGTGCTGGATCTGATACTACTTAAGTTTGAGAGCTCAGGATGAGAATAGTGTGGAGAAGAAGGCTCCAGCCTTGTCACCAGCCGCATTCTGTTCTAGAGAGCACTGTGCACACCATTTGGTATAACTAAATACTCTATAAAAAGAGGTACTTACATGTAAGTCCAGGAGAGAGAAGCTCTTCATATTATGCCTGTCTTGGGACTGTGCTCTGTTGTGTTAGTTGACGGGGAATGTAAACTGAGCTGGGTGATGTGAACAGTCAAGGTGACATATAATAAAGCTGTTGCTTTCTCTGTTGACAGATACCCCTCTACTCAGTTTGGCAGCTTGACAGGGTTGCAGTCGTTGATCAGTGCCCTCTTCGCCCTTCTGCAGCAGCCTCTTTTTATGGCATTGACAGGACCTTTGGAAGGAGACCCTCTCTGGGCAAGTTCTTCTCAAATTTGATGTGAAAGCTTGGTTGTTAAGATGACTTTTAGCTCATTTCTTTGAAAACCAAAGGACTCCTGTGCATGAACCAAGGTTAACAGCTGGAATTTTACACATCCCTCAGCCTGCTGTTACCTTGGTTCTGTCCAGGAGACCCTTCCCTGTGTGAGTAATGATTCCCTAGGAAGGAAAACCATTAACCCTTATGCTGGTGTATGGAAAGGGAGGAAGGGAGAAGGCTGCAGGAGTGCTTTCTGCTAACAGTTTGTGTGGCGAGTCAAAATCTGTCAGGTAAAAGTGAATGAACCTGTGTGGACCTCAAAATGCAGTAGAAATACCCTGTTCCCTTGAGAGTTACTAGCTCCAATTACCAGTAAATTTTGGGTTGCTGATGCTAATGTCCGAAAAGCCAAGTGGCTATTGAGGGTAGGGCTAACGTCGTGTCTTGATGAGAGTCTGTCTGGGCAGCTCAATAAAATCATGACATAGGTGGTCTTGGGGAGAGTCCTGGTCTCTGGGCTACATTTGCCCACCCCAGCAGCCTGATACTCTTCAGTCAGCAAACTTGGTGTAAAAGAACTGCAGCTTAAACAGCCCTGCCAGTTCTGCAGAACAAGATTCCCAATCTGCAGCCAAGATCCGGAGCAACAAACTCTTGCAGCCTTTAGCTTATACGCAGGGTGCTCTGGGCACAGGAGTGTAAATATAAATGCAGTGGAGGTTGTTGCCAATACACTGAGGAGGGCGTCTCCTGCTTTGCCCGCAGCTGAGTGGTGTGGGCTGGGTTCTGACACTTTGGCATTTGTGACTGGGTTGTCGTCTTCCTAGCCTGTCTAATTTTGTCTTTCTTTCTGTAGGTGAATGTTGGCTTGCTTGGCATGAGCTTGCTGGGTTTCTGCCTTCCAATCTACCTGGTCTGCTACAGACGCAGGCTAGAGAGAGAAAAAAAACAGAAGATGGATGATGCCAAACTCTTCTTCAAAATCAATGGCACTCCCAATGAGGAAGCCTTTGTTTAAACTGGTGCTTCAGATACAACCTCCCCTGTACAGGTTCCTGCCACATCCATGGGTTCTACCTGTGGTGTAAGCCAGGCTTTTTCTCTCCTGGCTCTGCCAGTCTTTGCTCATCATTGGAGCGAGGGCCGGACATCACGACTGAGCTTTCCTCAGATATACGGCAGGAGGAGGCTTCCCACTCCTTACTCCAGAACACGGGACACTTTTCCTTTTTATAAAGGCCACGCAGATATTGTGTCTTAAGTTATCCCCTGATCACACTCCCCAGTGGCAGAGTCTCTGCATAGGAAACTGGGGAGAGAAGGAATAGAGGGATGGGGGAAGAGGGAAGAAAGACCATAATTTGAGTTTGCAAATGTAACACACTGAAGGCTGTTTTCTCTTCCTCTTCCCCCAACCTTGGCTGACATTGTCTCAGATGCGAGCTGCACTCTCCTCCCTCCTTGAGGCTTCACGGTGGTCTTTCTGCTTGATTAGTAGCTGGACCCAGTGGTTTTACCGTCTATCCAGACATGCACTAGACTGTTTCTGAGGCAGGGAGGGGGATTTTATTCCTATTTATGTGAGCACAGCTTCAGTGTATTGCTAAATGTTGGCTGCTAGCACTGACAGCTCCCAAACTTTTTATTACTGCAAATGACACAGACTGTGAGCAATGGATCTGCCTTCCACACTGAAATGAAGAGCCTAGTGGACTGCTTGGTCCTAGACCAAGCCTTCAAAGGCCTGGAATTCCTCCTCTTCCTGGCCTACAAACCACCTGTATGTGTTTTAAATCGTCTGCAGTCCTGGAACTTTTGAGATAGGAATTGGATCTTGTTTACCGATGAAGTGCTTTGAGACTTGTTGCCTTTTGCCTCTTCTTCCCTCCAACATGACCCTGGGAGGGGAGCAGCAGTGTATATTTAGTAAAGTGGAGAAGCTTCCTGAAGCCGAGTTCTGGGGCTCCAAATACCTTGGTGTTCACATGTCATGAGCTGACTTGCTGTTGAAAAGAATCAAGAGAGCAGAACACTCCTTTGTGTCTGGTAACTGGATCCTGTGGACATACAGCAGGGTGATGTGGTGATGTAATTCCTCCTCTAGCCATAGCTTATTTACATTGTTCTGATAATAGTCCCCAAGCTGCTGAACACTGGGTTACCCTGACTGACCAAAAAGCTGCCAGTTTGGCTGTATTAAGGGCCTTCTACAATGTTGGTGCTCTGTCTGGACAGAGTACGTGGTGATTGATTGTATCGTGAACCTGCAATATGTGTGAGTAAAGGTGCCCCAGGCCTGTTCATGGAGGGGATACAAAGGGAATTTTTAACCTGCTTATTTTTATAGAGGTTTTCCTAAGTCTTGTCTAAAGTTGACTTTTCTGCCCTTGACCTTCTTGTTGAGGTCGGTAGCTCAGCCTGTGTAGCCTTGTGACTAGCATTAACCACTGCACCATTTGGACCTGCTCGGAGCAGGATTGTGCAGCGTTGAGGATGAACATCACCAGCGGGTGTGCGGCCACATACGTACTGGGCTGAGCTTGTGGCTGCGGGAAGATTGGGGGCAGAAATAAAACAGTTATGAAGATGTGGTGGTGGTGCTTTCTGAAGTGCCAACTCCTGCATTACTGCAGCACCTGGCAGGGAGGGGGTAAGTCCTTCAACTTCTTTATGTCTGGTTGGAAAAGTACAAGACTCAAATCACTGCCCGGTTAGGTCTAAGCTGGGGATTAGAAACAACAGTGCACTCGGACCTTCGTTTGAGAAATTACCTGGAAACTGGGTGTTAACTCCTTTACGGATGGTTTGAAGCGTACAGATGCTCAGCCCAGCCAGGCCTTCACCTCTCCTAAAGAGCAAGCTTGCTGCCCTCTCGTCCAGAGCCTCGGCAGGAGGGCTGGAAGCCCTGCGGGATCCCTCTCCGGTGGCCCGGGCAGCAGCGGATGGCGAGGCAGCTTCGTGGGAGGGCAGCGCCATCTCGAGTCCCTGCCTTCAGCCAGCCTCCTGCGGGCACCTCGGATGCTGCGCCACTCCATGGTACCTTTCAGTCCTCAGTCGCTCATTTGGAAATGACTTGCCACTTGAGTATTTTACACATTTGTGAATTATTTTTTTTTAATATGTTGCCTTCATTAAATGTGTTTGTTCCGAGACAGCCTTATTACCTGCTGTTGACACTTTATTCTTTTAGAACTTTTTGTCATTTGTTGGCCTCTAGCTTCGGTGATTTAGCGACCTTCCCTGCTTTTCTTTCTTTTGTGTTGAGCAATAATTAAGGGGGCAGAGTTTTGATTCATTTTCCTGTTCACCTAGCATTGTCTCAAGTACATGTACCAGCAGTAGTACAGCTTGCCTGTTCCAGAGGGCTTTCTGCAGATTTCTACATTTCGTATTACTATACTTTCTCCTAAATATTTTGAGAAGATTCCTACTCTTGCTCCAAGATATTTGTGACATGACAATGAGAGATTAAGTATCTTTTTTTTCAGTAAGAGCTCAGACAGGTGAGTGTCTGAGCAACAGTCCTCAGACTCAGTGTCTTAAAATAGAGACAGCAGTTGGAGGGTGTCAGTGTGCTCACTCAGTATTACTTCCACCCCAGTTTCAGAACATTGAACATGATAGCTTCCACTCTTACGTCACTCGAATTCCTGATATAAATGTCTTTGCAAAATGGTGGAATACAGAGTGGCATATTTTCATAAAGTTGCAGTGGAGATGCTGCTGCCTTTGAAGTTATATGCAGCTAAATTAAAAAAAGATCACCCTTTTATTCCTGACGTCTATTTCCCTAGTGCAGTTCCCAGTTCCTGCCCTTTATTAGGAGCATCCTCTTAACCCAGTTTCATCTGATGAAATGGTGGATATATGTGGTGGGTGTCTCTGCTGATGTGCCATGGTGTTTAGAAGCTGCTGGTCAGCTGTGAGAAGTAGAGCTCCTGCCTTTGAGTCACAGTTTTGGGCTCTGTTTGCAGATTGAGAGTAAAGCGTGCCTTTGGCTTGCAGTCACCAGGACTAGTGGGTACACAACGAAGTTGTAGTTGTTCAGGGTGGAACAGACAAAGGGGAGTGCTTTCTCACGCAGCACAAAGTCAAGCTCTGGAATTCATTGCTGCAGAACGTAGTAGGGAACACAAGTATAAATGTTTTTAAAAAGGGGCTGGTTAAACAACGGTCTGATGCATCTACTAACTCAGGGAGATTTTAAGCTGCTGTAAATAACAAAGTTATGCCAAGGAAAGATTACTTTTTTACATGCTCTGTCTCTTAAGAATTGGTCGAAGATGGAGAAAATACATGCTGGGCTGGGTGAAACACTGGTCTGATCTGGTGGGGGGTAATTTACTCTGACAGTTGCAAACCAAACTAATTTGAAAAGCAGTCTCAAATTGATCAAAAAAACTGTATCTGCATGCAAGATGCACAAACAACTCTACTGATGGTGGCATAACTACTTACATGCTGTACCTTCTGCAGGGGTGGGCCCCTCTGAGGACAGTGGTCGGGCTTCAGCCTCTTCTAAATGTTGTCTTGCGCGGTGCAGAGACGAACACTGTTAGGATGGTCCTGTTACACATGATTGTTCATGGACAGTTTGCCTCGTTCTTTGATGCTTATGGAAAAGTAATTGTGGATTCCTTAACGTTTGGAGTAGAAAACAGGATTGCTGCTTTCTAGCCAAGGGATGCAGGACCAAGGAAATTCCTGATGCACTCTTCTACGTGCATGTGCCACCTTGTGGAAAAAATTAATGGGCTACCAAAGACTGGAGAGCCACTTCAATTTAAATCAATAATGCATTTACCTGTATAACTCAAATATAGGTTAATGTGTTTAACTACCTTCATAATTCCTAAACGCTAGAAATTGTAGGGGTTTTTTATGCCCCTTGTACCCCCTTACCATCATCCACATGACAAGCGCAAGGAGGGCGGTCAGGGGAAAGACCTCATCTCCTGCACAGAAGCATCCCCAATCGAATGTAATGAAGCACAAACCTGATCTGTGAGTACTTGCTGTTTGTAGGAGCCCTCAGTCAAGGGTGTTGCTGTGTAAAGGTGATGGCACCTTCTGGAAACACTGCTCCTGGCCTCTATAGACCCTCATGCATTTAATATGCATCTGTATTAAAAAATATATGTATAAAAATTAACAGAGTGCGGAAAGGAGGGTGACAGCTTATTCCTTTCACTTATCTGTCAGTACCTAAGCCCAATTGACACAGTCTTTATAGCACTAATGCAATGATGCTATCAAGAGCAGCAAAGAAAATCTGTGCTGTTTTGCTTAATAGGACAATTACAACTTTATTAAATTACTGTCATAGAGTATCTAGATCCTTGAGATGAAACTGGACACAGATGTCTGGGGAAAAAAAAAAAAAAAAGGCAAATCTTGCTGAGACTCCCAACTTAACAGCAATGCTGCCACAGCAATTGAAATGTTTGACTCCCACAGCAAAGCCTGGCCTCTTCACGCTCTGTCTATAAAGGAAAAGTGTAGGATAATGAGATTTCAACTAAGTCAGTAAATCACTAAAATGTTTTGAAGTAGGAGATTTCCGTCTTGACAGGCTGATGCATTTGGAAAATATGCCACAAAATATAAAGCAGATACTGTAGGGTAAAAAGAATGAAATCTTTAAAACTGCAAGTTTTGTTAATTTTTTCCCCCCTTTGAGTCTTTTCTGCGTCTGCAGAGCTTTTGGTATTCCCTACTTCCCAGTTTAGAAGTGCAAAGTATTCATAATGGAAACAAGTATTACAGTAGGATTTCTGATGGGAAGGGACTATTTTGTTTTGTTTTTTAAAAACCAAGGCACTTCTATTTCACACATATTTCACAATGTTATCTTCTCTGGAAATAGCTGAAACGACAATGTATTATGTAGATGCATTCTTACATGTTAATTACAAACCCTACAGGTTCTTGTTTTTCTATCTGTGCTGCCCAGCCTGTCTCTGCGCAATCTGTTTTTATCAAGTGTCCTGTGTTCCACATTGTCATCCTTCCTGCTGCTGCTTCTCGCTTCCTTGTTCCTGACCCTCTGTCACTGGCTTTTTATTCCTGGGACAATCCCCTTTTTCAGAAAGCCCCCTCTTTTTAACCTGACAGCATTAGCCTCCCTCACCTCCTCCTGTTCACAAAAAGATGTTTTGGTAGTGTTTGTCAAAGTTGAATTGTAAGCTCCTTGGGGCAGGCCTGTGTCATCTTTTCTGTGTTTGTAAGGTGATGTGCACTCTTGAAGTACTATCTAAAAATAAATGTGGTATTAAGTTAATCATTTGTTTTCCTTTTGAGGCTGAACGTAATAAAGGTATTGCTTGGTTCCTAATGAGACTACGTAATCATGAATGTTTGACATAGTTTTATCTGCCAAATGGCATGATGCTTGTGGAATGTTTACTTGACTTTTTCTTCTCTGGGTTAGGATCTAACAGCCAGATGTCAATTAATCTCTATTGGAGAAAAAAAAATTAAAATATATGTGAAAAACCAAACAAACAAAACCACAACGTAGACAGCAGGTTGAGAAAGAGATCAAGCTCAGTTACACAGGGTGAACTGGTATCAAATAGTGCAAGATGAACAACTGTGCCCTTAGATGGGAACGCTACAGAAGAGATGCAGGGTGTCAGTAGGAAAGCTGTGCATCTCAGTTATCCGTGCTTGAGCCTGGTGATGCTAAGTATATGGCGTTTATTTTTCCAATCAAATAAAGACAATCCTTGCTCTGTGACTCCAGTGACAAAGTATTAAAACTAGGGCTCTTTAGCGGTTTATTGAGTACAGGTCATCAAAAGGGCTTTTTGCAATTGTCTTCTAATAAATATCTGGGATTATTCTTAATGCCCAGTGCAGCTCGGGTGGCTGCTGCTCGGAAGTAGTACTGGAAATGAAAAACGACTTGAAAACGCCGTAAATCGTGACCTGCTGTCAAGATGGAGCCCCATTCCCAGAAGACACGCTTACCCTATCTGACTGCAGCTTGACTTATCCCCTAGCTATCTGCGTTAATGCCCACGTCGTTTGTCAGCCCTCCTCCCCACCCTCCAAAAAGAGGGGGGGACACCTTTTAGTCACTGACCAA
>NW_009623290.1:0-8600 GCF_000690535.1 Cariama cristata
CCGAGGCGAAGGTGCGGGGTTGTGAGCGGGCTCGGCCGCCTTCCGAGAGAGCACGGATGACACAGCTGGCCCCCTTTGGACTGGCTCCCTGTTATCGAGGCAGCACCCTGAGATCACTTGCCGAATTAAAACCAGGTTTTCCACGCCAGAACATGCCTAGTGTGAGCATATGATCCAGTAGACGGCTAGGAGGCGCTTGTATTTTTAATGAGGTGGTGGTGTTTAAGACACTTGGTTTGGCTTTAAAAAAAAAAAAACTTCTTAGGAAAATACTTCTTTTGGGGTGGTGGAGGGGAATGCAACAGTCAGTCCTGGGCTGTAAATCAAGCAGGGAAGTCAAAAGCATGTTCTTATTTTTACAGCCAATTCTTTACTCCAGCAGTCAGCTCCGTAATGAAAGGAGGGGATGATTAACGTGTCTCATGCAGAAAACTTGCTTTTCATTGCAGTGGGTTTAACAGAAATGACAGGCAGAGGAGGAAAACCTTTCGGTTTCACTGTAAAAATTCATGCTAGGGCTACACTGTAGAGCGTGTTAGTTTGGTTAGGTACAATTAATTTATCTCAGAGCTGATTTAATGTAAAACAAAAAAAACCCAAACTTATGTTTATTAATTGTGAGAAAGAATACTAGAGTCAACTTGAAAATCCCTTTCTATGACACTTAAATTGTTGGTAGAAAAGTGATTGTCACTTTCATTTGAGTTCTTCATGCCAGTTAGGTTACACTTAGAAATCCATTACACTGATCCTTTGGCCTACAGCTCTCCAGGAGGTGGTGGAACTACAGCAAGTGTAAGGTCCTTCTAATTTGTTTTCTATGAAAAAGTAGGTAACAGCTTACTCAGCGGAGCTGTATACTGAGCTGCTCTGAAATTTGAGTGTTTGAGTATAATTCTCAGTTTTGGAGTGAAATTGGATGACCCTTGCCACCAGAAGGACAGCTGCTTCCTCCTGTGCTAGTGTCCTTTTACAGGAAATAGGCTGACTCCTCAGCAGAGGTGGTGCTGGGGAAGCCTGGAGAGCACCACGTCAAGCGCTGGGCCGCCGAGATGGTGGAAACTGAACCAGAGCTCTGGGCCAGCACGAAGCCCTTTGTAGATGACGTGGAAATAAATTAATAGTGATACTGTTCAGCAGCGTTACTGTACTCCGCGCTGTGACTGGCTTAGTGTAGCTGCTCTGGTGTTTCAGTGCAACAAATGGGAGGGTTGTTGCTTCCCTTCATGTCAAAAAGTGAGTTTGGCTTGTATGAATTAAATCTATAAGCTGACATCACTATTCCTGGTCGGTGGCTAAGTCATGCCTTCATTTACATGACACTGTTGCTGATTTTTGTCAGTGGCTGATTAACCTGTTTACAGGAAGCTGTCATAATTAATATTTCTAAAGTTGAAGTTCTGGAGTTTAGTGCTTTATGGCCAGCTCTTTCTGAACAAAACCAAATGTTTGCATACGTGGATTAACTTTGTGCTGGAGGTTATCAGTCCCATGATTTGCTGGGTCTTGTCCCAGTAAATGTATATTTGACTTACATTTATTATTTGGTAGTTCTTTTCCTTTGTGCTCTGCCATAAGACTGTCCAGCTAGCTGGTTATTAAAGCTTATGCATAGAGGGAATCTTTAAAGTGAAAGGTAGCATTATGAAGTAAAGAGCATTAATCCTGCTTCTGGATGGAAGACTCCCAAGATAAGCACCGTAGCTGTAGATACTATGCTTTACTGCTCGTGCTGAAGTACAGAGCAGCTTATCGTCGCATTGGCATTATGGTCCTGTTCTGCCGACCTGACTCCTCCCTGGAGCCTCTGTTTGAGACTCTGTGTGCAGCTGCATGGCTCCCGTCTCAGCAGATAAGGCAAAGGGCGAGAGGAAGGTTTGTTATCTGTGTTCCAGAGATAGACCTGGAGCATAAGGAAGTGGTGACTTGTCCAGATTATCTGTGACTCCTGAGAGTGCAATTGCTGGGGCTCCCTATTCCTTTGCTAGAAGACACCCATACTCCTGTTAACTCTCTTGTGCTGCACCTGGGTTTCTGGTCTGTATTTTCATTATTTCCTTCACGTACATGATGCCCTTCACTGAAAGGAACAATTACACAAAGTTTTGCTTAACGCAGATTCCAATGCTTGAAGTCAAGTGCCGCTATAAAGACTAGAGTGCACTCATGCTGTCTTGTAAGTGAATGCTTCCGCAATCAAAAAATTATTTAATTGCATTTCTATATGTCACTTGGAACATGATGGTCAAACTATTATATGCATTTAGTAGAAGTATTCTCCAGAGAACAAAGGTAATTCTCCCTGGCTCCTAGAACTGAGTTGTCACTGAACGGTAACACAGATACTGCTTTTGGCAAAATGCCTTTACTCTGCACGACCAGTCATAAGCGTTGCTTCAGCCAAGGAAAGAGCATTTAATCTCAAAATAACGGGCTGCTTACCTGAAATTGCCAAAGGAGTCAGCTGAGCTTCCAGTACCTTTTGCTAGAATTAAAACATGGGGATCTATAAACTCTTAGTGCAATGAAGTTTGGGTCCCTGGAAATTTTTTTAGTCCCTTCATGCTGATATGTAGTACTTACTAACTCTTGGAAGATAGCATGCGTCTGCTTTCTCTTTCAACAGTGGTATTTCTCATTCGCTAAGAGATTGCTTTGCTTCTACTTTCTTTGGCCAGGTACGCATCTCTGTGGAAAGGATGCCTGACACTTTACACAGGACGGGGAGGCGAGCTGCATAAAATTGGGGAGTAAGTATTGCATCTTTATACTTGCGGTGTTATGTCCTATTCTCAGCAGAGCATCAGGGTAAGTATGAGACATGGTGACTCTTAGCAAATGGAAGCTCAGGCAGCAAAAGTGTGTTGATTGGTCATGGATAGGTACAGTACAGGCAACTGTGATGTGAGTTTCCGCATGCTGTTGTGGTAGTGAGCTCTGACTGTCTCTGGATTTCAGGAACGTTGAGGAAAATCAGTCTCCATCATTGGCACAGGTCTAGGTTTTATATAGAGGGAGGAAGTGTATAAATGACAAGGGACTTAATCTGCACTGCTTACCTAGGCTTCAGCTTGATTAACCACTTTATTTTGGTGGAAGCTTTGTGCGTGTATCATGTCTGAGAGACAGGTGGTGCAAAGAAGGAAGACAGAGGTAACTCCAGTGAATCATGTCTAAACAATAGCAAGCCTCATTAAACCTTTAAACTGCCCGCAAACTGAGGTGGCAACTCCTCCTGACTAAGAACAAACATGAGTAACATACTTGACAAGCAACAGGAAAAATAGCAACGTTTTCTAACCGTAAGAGTACTTCCGCTGTTGCACAAAGTGCTGTGGGAAGCCTTGTAGTCACCAGGGAAGTGGGGCTCTGGGGTGGCCACCTCTCTTCTTGGATGGTTCAGAAATGCGCAGTGTTCAGCTGGATTTTGTGAGGGATGACCTGTAAGTTTTTCTTCACTGTAAACCTGTCGCCTCAGAAGTGTCATCCAGTTGGCTTACTCTCCAGCAGGCTGGAGTGCGGCGAGTGTGCATCTGGGTTGTCCCTCCCAGAAGGAGGTGGGAGCTTCACTTCTGCCTAACTGCTCCAAGCTGCGTAATGATCCAAATCTTTCTTCCCTTCTGCCATAATTTCCACGTGGTGAGTTGGTGGGCCTCTTCCTCCATAGTCCCCATGAGTGGAAAAGGATGCTTTGGATTTCGTTCCCTATTTTGGACTCCTCTGTGCTATTATGTTAACGGGGTGCTCCATAGCATGGGAGTGTGTGGGAGTGTTTAAGTTTTCCCTAAAGATCTAATAGAATGCCAGTCTGGGAGCAGGCTGTGTGACTGTGCCTCAGGTGACCTTGTGAGTGGGGCTGGATGAGACTGTGCTGCTGGAAGAGAGGCGAAGGGAGCCCTTTCATCACCTTTTGTTTTCTTTAGGCCATTTTAGCTCCTAGAGTAAATGTGTACTTGCCTCTGCTTGACTGAAACACTCACTGGGAAGATGTGCGAGCTTCACCACAAGCCTGTAAAGGGATCAAAGAGCCTTTTTGATACCTATGGATACTGTGAACAGCGGGGTCTCAATTACTTCTAGGTGATGGGATATGTCAAGAACATACATTCTTTGAGTTGTGGAGTTCAGAACTCTGTTAAAAAAAGGCTTTAGAACTTCCTCGTAATCCTAATTTCTCCCCAGGTTCTGCATGGTATACTCAGAAGTGCCAAACTTCAGTGAGCCCAATTCAGAACACGTCGGGCAGAACAAACTGGTATGTTAAACTTGTCTGAGGCTTCTGGCATGAAGTGCTCTTTGTTCTGAATATTTCACACTCAGCTGTGATCAGATGTGACTCTTCTGGAAAAATGGACTTGAAGTGATATAGAGATAAAAATGAGCCAATAATTAAGAGTAGCAGATAAATTCCATATGGAGCCACTATAAGAACACAGGAGAAAAACCCAACCCCTTTCTGTAAAAATGTGACATTTCTCTCTGATCCATGTCCTTTTTTTTTCTCCCCCCAACATTTCTCTGAAGGCACAGGGTGAACAGAATAATAGTTCTGCATCAAGTACTATGGGTTCTTGTACTTTCGGGCCACTGGGTAAGTTTTTTCACTTTGTGCAAGTGAAAGAATGAGAAACACTTAATGGGAATAAAAAGAAATTTGTCTTGCTAAGGGTTCTCTGATCTGGGGCAAAAGCATACTATGCTCTAAAAAGTATTTTAGACTGGGGCCTGAACCTGCAAGCACATAAGCATGAGCATTTCCTGAATAATGGTTTCAGGATTTCTCCCCTAAAAGAGGAAGTGATCAGAATATTCAAGGTGCCTGTATCATGTGAAGGGATTTGAGTAATCCTAAATTGTTTTGATGCTTTCAAAAAGTTTTTTGCAGCACTTGAAATTCTGTTCTTTAAATTGCCTGAGACCTTGGCTTTAAAAATTACTTACTTTAATCTTGACAGTCACTATGGCTTTTCTGCCAGGTTAGCTCCCCAAAACAAGTGGTGGCAATCCGAATTCCAATAATTGACCTGGCTGGATCATTTTGTGCTGTATCTAAACACTGAAGCTTAAATAAGAAAATGCTTCAAGGACTTGAGTGGGTGTAAACTGAAAGGGAACCTTAGTTATGGCCTGCCTACATGATGCCCAGACTCAGTACTTAGTGTATAGCTAAGCCCTGCTGGTGGATGACAGCAAACTGATTCTATAACTTGCTGTTAAAAAGCTCTGTGTCACTTCAATTCAGTGACTGTCTGCTTCCTCTTTAGCAACATAATTTTCATTTCTCTTATTTTACTTCTCTTATGAGCCTTTTCTGTTCCCTTGAAAATAAATTATTCTGAGCAAAGAAGGGCCGTGCTTTCAGGCCAGTCTTTCCCCAGTGCCAGGGTAAGGCGAGTAGGCTTTCAGTCCAGTTAGTGTGTAGGTACTTCCTTGGTGTCTCTGCTTTGGGTGGTGAACAGCTGTTTTCACTGAGCTTGTGTGCATCTTCTGAAACTTCTTTTTTCTCTTCCTGTTGCTTATGTGGGCTTTAAATGGCATGATTTCCTTTTGTCTCTTCTTTCTCTCCCCATGCTTCCTGTCATTCTGCCTCTTCAGCTCTGTCCTTCTTCCTACCAGCAAAACATGAGCAGTGATGCTTATGAGGCTCAAGTTCATGAGAATGTGGTGCTAGCTGAGTTGCTTCTGTGGCTGAACTTCACAAGGCAGCTTTTTATTTCTGTGTGCTTGCTAGTGGGGAATGACACAAGGAGCTTGTGTAGCCTGCTTCTCTTTTGCTGGTTTCTCCTTGACCTCTGCTGCACTGCTGTCTCTCTGGAGACAGCACCAGTCTAGTTTCATGAGACTCCAGTCTCTTTCTGAGCAAAGAATCAGCATGCAGCTCTGTGACCCTTCTTGCTTTAGCTGAGAGTGGGGAGTAGGGATGGAAGGGGAAAAAGGTAAGCTGTGGTTTGGGGTCTGGCAGTGCCAGAGGGGCTTTTCCTGCTGGTGCTTGGGGTTTGCTGGTTGCCGCAAACTCAATGCATTCCCTATTGCTAAACTTATGTAAGGGAGCAGTGATTTCAGTCCATGGAGCTTGTGATAACCTTTTTTCTGTCTTTTTAGGAAATGGTTTACAAACTGGACCTGAATCAAGTGGATTTCCGTTTACGTATAATCACGGCCACACTTACGCAGGTAGTGGGAGAGGCAATGGACGAGGACCTGTAAATCCAGCACCAGCTAATAGTGTTCAGTCTCTTCCCCCTGCTGTCAGTAATGGGAGGGACCCACGCAGAGCCTTTAAAAGATGACTATGCCAAATGTGGTTGTACAGCTTGCTTAAACTCTACACTCTACTTGAACACTTATTGCACTTTTATTTATAGTTAACTGTGAACCAGTTTGTCCTTTGTTTTTTTTACCTTTTGGTCTATGGAGCAAACTTGATGTGATCTATTTCTTATTTTGCTTAGGGAAGCACAGTCTTCCCCATACATTAAGGGGGTAGGGGGAGAAGGTGGATATAAGAAAGTAAGGGTAACAGGTTGAAGAGTCAATTAAAACTTGGTACCCTTTGCTAAATGGAAGAAAATTTCAGTTACATGTATGTATTTTTCTGTTTCTGTTGGTCAGCCATATAGCCTTAAAAGGTCTATTATGTCCTGTACATAGGTATGTGGACTCCTATTAGGGTTAATGGGAGTTCTTCGTATTGGAAGAGAAATGAAGGGGAAGAGCAAAGATGCTCTAGTGAACTAGCTCTCCTTGGAATGAATATAGCTTGTAAAAGCAATAAGTATAAGGAAAGTGTGGTGTCTCCTGAATCAGAGAATGGATAACTCAGATGAAAGCTGAAGACATGGTGAGTGTCTTGGAGCTTGACTTCTGATTCTAGGAAGGTGTACACTACTTAAAAATTCTCCATGAACACCGTTATCACGGTTAAGGAAAGTGACATGGATTTTTGCTTTGGATGGAAGCTTGGATATTCATTCTTGCTTTGCATGAAATAGCAGGAGAGGAGGATCTGAATTCAGACAGTATTGGGGAATACACTGTTTGTAGCCACTCCTTGTGTAAAAGCCCAGGGTTACTTTGCAGGAGTCTGAATTTCCAGGAAAGAACTGTTTTCAAATGCTGCATTACCCATCTCCTCAATGAGGCTCCCTACTTCTCCTTCTTTCATTCACTTTTCCAAATGAATTTTGTATTAGACAAAGCTGTATGTGTGGATCGCAGAGGTAGTGGCCAAGCACACAGCTGCACTTCTGATGCTGTTAAGTTGCTAAGCTTTCCTTCCTCTGTTTTATATGAAATACAAATTATACCTTAAAGAACACCACCACCACCACTATCTCCTGGGGGAAAATGGCTGTGGCTTTATTTCTGAGATCACAAATGCCTTGACTCTAGATAAGAGTCCAGTGCCATATTTCAGATTAGGTTCAAAACCAACTTGGAAGCTGAGGTATCATACTGGATTCATCTGTTTAACTCTTCTTATAGCGACCTCTCAAATAAAAAATTGCACTAACCATTTCAAAAACAAATCTTAACTTTCTTTCTGTCAAGCCATAAAGACTTCATGACAAAAGGCTCTTTCTGAATTGTGAGTTGTCTCTGTGGTCCTTCCTGTTAAATTGAATCTGCTACTATGTCACTGATGTTTACAAGTTATTTACATTTGATACTTCTGCTTTTGGTACTCTTATCATGACGATTTGTTGAAAATTGCTTCTAATTGGCAAAAGTTCCTTGCTTAGTCTGAAATACTGAATGTTCTTTTAAGTGCAAGCAGCTGCAACAACGAACTTCTGAAGGGAGGTTTAGAGAAACCTGTATGCCCAGACACCTGAGAGCTGTTTACCTCTGGTCTGATAAAGTGCTATCCTGATACCTACTTCCAGGTGGAACTAGCAAAACTTGTCTTGGACACAAGAGGCTGGCATGCCTCATGATCACCCACGGGTGCTGTTACGGAAGAACAGCGCTAATTGTTGAACCAGAAAGCATGCAGTGATTTCTGGGGAAATGATGTAAGGACGTGATGTGTAACTCAGGGACTTTAAATTGCTTGCTTATTTAAATAAGTCATGTATAGTCTAGATATGTGGACAACCTCTTATGCAGTGTTGCATTAGGACATTTGATATGCTTGTGAGAAGGAAGCCAAGAGGACTTCTAAACCTGTGAAGTATGCGCGGCATGGTCCCAAGGTAATTGAGATGTAAGTATGATGTAAGCGCCGTGCTTTCCAGTAGTAGCTGTAAAGGTAGCAAGTGAACAGTGCAAGTGAAGGCATGGTAGGGAGTTCATCCTCATTCGGGTATCTCCACCATGGATCTCAAATCCTGGTGGTCTTGACTTCTCTACAGCATAAAGAAGGCTGAAATAGGGGGGAATCCTATGTTAGTGTGCGCTGAGGTGCCTGATGTTTGTAGCTCTGTGCATTTGAGCTTTTATTAAGTTAATAAACAGAATACTTGTTCACAAATACCAAATAAAAAGTGAGATGATTACTGCTGATAAGTGACATAAGATTGAAAGCTTGCTGTCAAGTTGGATGATGGATTTGCAGTTGTGTCCTGGTTTGGGAGGAAAAAGCAAGAGGCTGGTCTTCA
>NW_009623290.1:8634-31204 GCF_000690535.1 Cariama cristata
AAACTATTTCAGTTTATTAATAAATTTTTACTTCTTTGCAGGGGAAATCTGTGCCCTGAAAAGTCGCATGGACTTAAAGTAGATATAATCATAGTAATTTTTCAAGGTCTTCTGATCTTCCAGTGAACCTAAGACAAAGTTGTTTCCCTCAGAAGTATCAGTGTCAAGATAGTGAGTTCTCAGCTTGCAGAGGAAGCTGGGAGCTTGCCTTACATCTGGATCATACCACCGCCTGGGTGTACAGACAGAGGGAGATGCATTTCTCTGTGAACAAGCAGTTTTCCTGAATTACTCTGACACTAAGGCAGTTCATAGATGCCCAGTAGTTAGGTCATTAGGGAGTCTCTTTACAGATATCTTCCCAAGATATTAAAGGTAAGGCTGCAGTTAGTGTAGTCTCATTCTAGATAATACACATTGCCAAAGGAAAAAAAGAACTCTGGAAGGTGTTCACATGTCCAGACAGAAACTGCACAGTGCTGAAGTGCAGCTGAGTAGTCCCAATACACTTGAGTCACAAGATGCCCAGCTCTCATCACCCCACAACAGCTCCTCTCCTCTTACCTGCCTTAACAGAAGGACTGATGGCAGACTGCAGCGTGTGGCAGTGGAGAGAGGTTTGCTGTATGTCTGCTGCAGTCCTCCATGTGTTCCTTCTGTCCATCTTCAGCATGAATCTTTCATGTTGATCCCAAAAGTGGAAAAGCAGTCCTGTCCTGTGAAATACTGTATTAACCTTGGATGCATGGTAGTCATGCACTCTGTGTCCACAGTGAAAATGAGAAGGTGCTGTAAGAACAAATATAAAATGCTGAACCAAGGCACGTGATACATAATCTGCTTTCACAACTCATTTAGTTGGCTTTGGCCTTAACTTGAAGCTGGCAGGTTCCAGTCCTGTGCACTCCAATAATGCTGCCCTTCAGCATCACGCAAATTCCAGTAAGGGTATCTGCAGCTAGTGCTGCTTGTGCAAAGCTGCTACAGGCGGTACGAAACGTCTTTTCTAAATCAGCGTGGTCTCTGCACAGGCGATGCCCTTACCAGTGTTGCAGGGACGTCAGCCATGTTCTGTTAGGGTGTGCATTTCTCTGGACACAGGGGAGTGTTTCTAGTAGACAAATGCTGTTCCCTGCAGCCCACTGGGGCCTTAGGTTTTTCGTAGATGTTAACGCTTGTTTTGCTAACGACCTGGCTGTGCCATGGCCATCCTCTGCAACTCATGTCCGTACCACCAAAACAAAGAATCCGTTCCTGTTCTGTAAGGCAGTTTTCATCAGCAGTTCCCCAAGTGCTTTGTTAGGACTAGGAATTAGTAAAAAAGCAATGGGGTTTTGAGTGTTTCTGGGGAAGGTTCCTGGGCTGCTTCATGGCCCATGCATTCTCAGCTGCCAGGTTGTTCCCCTGCTTCTCCCGAATGTCTGTAGATTTGCCCTTTCAGACATACTGTTTATTCTTAACCCTTGAGACAAGCAATTATTTGCACTGCTGAGTGTGGTCTCTGGCAGTGCTTTCGAGGGGGATCCAGGGAGGTGCCTTGCTTTTACCCTGCAGCTCTTGCTAGCAGCTAGCTCTTGAGCTAGATTTGGTTGATTTGGGGAGTTTCCCTTTAGTCCAGCACCCGTGCATGTTAACTGAGGAGGTTGCAGGGCTGTGACTCCGGTGTCGTGGGTCTGATGAGGCTCTGTTAAGGATTGCAGTAGAGCTAACGGTTGCCGTGTCTGAGCCAGACACTTCCCCTGCCATGCGATGCAGCTGGGGTGAGCCTGGCCCTCGCATGGCAGGGGAGCGTAGGGATCCCAGGGGACCCCTGGCCAGCCTGGGCTGGGTGCTGCCCTGCTTGGGGTGGCCTGGAGACACCCCCCCCCCCCCGCCCCCAAGGGTGGGTTCTCCAGCAACCTCAGCCCTCCACATTGCAGCAGGAGCACAGCAGGTCCAGGGCTGTGCGTGGGTACTGGAGGTGCTGGGCCCTGCCAGGCCTCCGCTCTGGGCTGCTGCGTTGGTTTGGCCGTTTGCAGGGGCCTGTGGCCCCCACCAGAGCAGGAGCTCCAAGTGCTGCCTTTGGGGGGCTCAGAGGGGCTCTGCCCACCTCAGGGGCTTGGCTGGTCCTTCAGCCACTGCTGGTAATGCTCAGTGTCCCCAGTGCCTGCTCTGTTTTGTGTGTGGGGAGATGGTTGCTTAGGCCCACGGAAACACCCAGACCTTACGGGGCTGTGTGCCTGGCTGATTTCACAGCCTCTTTGCTGGTGTGCTTTTGTTTGCTTCTGCATAATTAGGGAGATCGGAACTGGCTGAAGGGGGGGAGCCACTCGTGGGGATGTGGCTTCAATTAAAACAAACAAACAAACAAAAAGTCATTGTGTTTGTTCCCACTGGAAGACACAAACCAAACCGGGGCAATTGCCTGAAAACTAAGATTAAAGTTTTCAGCAAAGCCTGTCAGGAATTCATTCAGAGATGCACTGTCTGACTTTAGCCTTCATCATGCTACTAATTCCTTTATTCTTGATTCCAGAGAATTTGAAATTGTTATGGCTGTTTATAAGGATTATGCTTTTTAATTTATTCTGTGATGGACATTTGTGTGTATGTGTGTGTATATATAATATGTATACAAGTTCACAGTGTCTTGTAACTGGGATGGAAAAAATTAATCCTAAACAAGCTGTTGATTAAACTACAGAGGATGGAGTTCAAAGGGATTAGAAAAAAGTTTGGAAGTGACTAAGGGGAACACTTAAGGACTTCATTTAGCTTTTAATTTCTCTAAATTGCTGATGTGTTTTCTCAGGAAGAAAGCAATGCAGTTATAAGAGCTTTATCTAAAACTGCCCTCCCACACCCCCAGCTGATAAAGACTATCTGGATTTGTGTGTTTCCTAGGGAGCAAGATTAGGAAAAGAGTAAAATATCAGGATTTCACTCAGAAAAGACAATTCTTGTGCTGTAAATGTACCTTCAGAGCTAAATGCTTCCTTACTATACAAGTTTAAATGGGATGGTATCTGTTCTGCAGAATGGAGAACCCAAAGCAGTGCAGTCACTGCAGGGCTGACTAGTGTTAGATAAATTGGCATATGAAAGACAAAACTGGCTTACTACGTCATTAAGTGAGGCTCCATGGGAGAGTAGTTGTATGTTGTAGTGTATCAGCAGATCCCTCTGCCAAGCTTTCTTCAGGTTCATGGCCAGAGGGTGAAATGATCTTGCAAAGCACTGGACAACTGTTAGGGAGATTTGGACCCACACTTGGTCAGCTCTGCTGTATGCCCCGTGGGGACAGCTGTGAGATCTCACAGACTTCAAGCATGATTTGGATCAGGTCCTGCGCAGGCAGTAGGTTTTCATCTGTAAAACCAGGATAAGGTGGTAGTGCAGATCTATCAGATGCTGAATTCATAATTTATGAAGACGCTGAATGCTGTGGAACAGCTGAAAGCCATGGCCAATATGTAGATTTTTCTTTCTAAATCAAGAGATGTTCAAGAATATGTATTCCTAAGCTCGGAGTCTTTATAGTTAGGTATTTGGGTTTTCTCTTTTTCCAGAGGCGCCAAGTGCTGCAGTTCTGTACCCAAAATTGCAAGCAACCCGCCAGTCATGGAGAGCTTGCCGATGCGAGCGGGAGAGGCTGCCGCTTGCCTGGGAGCTGCCTGCTGGTGCCGCTTCAAGGAGTGCTTTTGTGCTGTGGTTGCACAGCTCAGGCTCTTGCAGTGCCGGTTCCTGGTGCGGGGTCTGTGGGTACCTGTATGGTCCCATAGCAGGTAGGGCAAGGCTGTCCCTTCCACCCCAGCACCAGTTACTGGGGCCTCTGAACACATGGGTGGAAAGCTGTGGCTCTGGACATGACAATGCTGGCTGCCTGCCCGGCACAGCGGTCCAGCGGTGTAAAACCTGCTTGTGCAGGACCTGCTGGTGAAGCTTGCTTTTATTTTTTGCTGAAGAAAAGGAAAAAACACATCCTGCCAGGTGGGAAGTGCAGCCATTGGCAACTGATCTGTTAGAGCTGGTGCTTCTGCTTTGGTCGGGTCCTGCCGCACATTCCCACCAGGGCAGGAGTGAGGGGATACCCCAAATCAGGATAGCTGGAGGATGCTGGGGCAAGATCTGTAGCAGAAAGGCTGGTGGGGCCCTGGAGGGCTCTGGCTGGTGGCTTCTGGTACCTGTGTTGTGGGTAAATTTTTTTAACGGTTGGACAAATACCTGTCAGGAGTGGCTTGGGGAGGGGAGAAGTTGGTTGTGGTGTGGGACAAGCATGAAGATGCATTAAATGATCTGTAGCAGTCTCCACCATTATTTTCTATGATTTATGCATTAGCTTAATTTTTGTAATTTCCTTCTTCCTAGGTTGATTAATACTAAATTTAATTTTCTGTAATCAACTTGAGCATGTAACTTGGAGAGATGAGGTTTAGGCTGATTGCGGAAAAATTCTACCTATCCAGCCTAGCTTGAATAAAGCAAAACTATTTTTATCTCTAAATTATGCAATATTTTGATGGAGTTCTGCAGCCTACTTATATTTAACCTTTGAATGGAGTGCTCTATTTTTTTCAGATCGCCTAATGCAAACTTTGCAAATGTTTTTTTTAATTATGAGAAACCCACCTGCATGCCATCAACCAAATTATTAGCGAGGCAGAGAAGGATAACCAATAGTGCTGTCAGACTTAAGCTGAATATGAAAAATGTTTAAAAGTCAAGAACAGAAGTTGCCAAGAAATAACTTTAAACACCAGGTGCTGGAGGAACAAATTAATATGATGTATTTTATTTTTAGAAATAGTGAGTCGAGACCTGATGCAGATAGACATTTCTATGTGCAGGAGCAGTGCTTGGCTATGCAATAGGACTGAAAAAATCAACACAACCATCTCTTAAAAGAAAAAGAAAAGATCTAATTTAGTTTAAAAAAGCCCTAGGTAGGGAGAGAAAGAGAACTTGATCTACTCTCTACTATTTGTAAGATGCTGTTGTGCTGTTGCTTATCAGAGCTGTTTGTGATGTGGTTTGGGATGACCTTGAAGCAAGAAACCCCTGTGCAAAAGCCACTCTTGAAAGCCTTTCTCCAGTACGCGCAATCTAGTTTCATTTTGGCTGTGCTTTACTGATGGCAGGGCCCATCGCTAGGGACAGTGAGTCTAAATGTTCTTGCTGAGCTTATTTTCCCCAGTGGTGCAGGGAATCAGAGGTAATTTCTAGAGGAAGCGGGATCCAAAACATCAGTAAATCAGTATCATGAAGCCAATAAGAAGGATGTGTCAACTCAGGAAAATTGCTCCAATAAGCTTCCTGTAGCTTTTTCAACAAAATGGATTTGCAGAAGCTTTCTGTGCAACTTCATCAGTGTTGTAGCTGAAGGTGGGAGTTACAAAACGCAGGGTCTTTCTACTAGATGCAAATGGATGGAAGCCACGTTGGAAGAGAGGTGCATTAATAATGGTTGTTCTATTGGATGTCTGGTGATTGTCAAACAAAAGCTGGTAGTAGAGCTGTAATTACCTTGTGTTTTTGTGGACATGCTTCAGCAGTCTATTTTCACTGGGCTAATTTTGATTTTTTTTGGGTGGCATGAGCAAATAGCTCCTTCTATGGCCATGACTGCTTTGATGTTGTAGTTGTTATCACACGCTACTTCTTCAGTCCAGGTATTGAGGTGGCCCCTTAGGAATTAACGTGAAGGATTCAGGTGATGTGTGCAGCAACTTGGCTGATATGTATAGCCTGTGATCAGAAGTAACAGCCTGTCAGAGGGCCCTGGCTGTCAGCAGGGTGCTTGGTTGGTGACGCACGGGCAGAGGTCTCCCTGGGACTGTGTTCTTAGGTACTGCAGGTGTTTCCTCCTCCTCCTCTAAAAATGTTTGGTTCACTCCGGCCCAGGATGTGTAGATGTTGGGTTTGTTGTTTTTCTTGTTTCAGGTAAACTTGAAAGATGCCTGCTGTGCAGGTCTGTGTTCTCTCTGACTGCCCTCTCTTTTACCTGTCCTGAGAAAGTCTTCGCTAGCAGCCACGGAGGGGGCTCCCCTGCTGTCCTGCCGAGCCTTCCCCTGCGTGTGGCTTACCTTGCCGTGTGATTGCTTGCTCTGCTGCTTATGCCAATACTCGACTTCTGGAATATAATTCTGATTTGTCTCTAACATGTTATTACTCATTGGGTGTCTGACAGGTCTGTCTCTTATTATTTCTGCTTGTTCTGGCTCATTTCTGTATTGCCAAAGTAATTTGCAGACCTGCCCAGTTAGGGGCCCTGTTTCCCTCCCCAGGTAGGTATGACATTGCCTGCCCTCCAGGATAACGGCCATCCTCCTGCAATCCCATTGATGGAATCCTTCGAGGCTGGAAAAGGCATTTCATGCATCATCGTAACAAGTTGTTCACAACTCCCTGTGTGCTGGGCTTCAAATTCAGCCTTTCAAAAGACTTTGATAAAGAAGAAAGGATCATTTTTTTCCTGACTGCTGCAAATGAAAAAGCTTTTCACTTGGGAGTCGTGGGTCATATTTATGGAAATGGGGAGAGCACTTGCAATATTTATAGCGGTTACAGAAGCGATTGAATCTATCTTTTATTGATATGTATTTACATGCCCACAAAAATCTTATTGCACAGTAGTTGAGAGAACTTTATTTAGATTTAGTATTTTGAAGTAATTTTTTAGTGCTTCTTTATTATCCATGGAGTGCAAGATTCAATATTTCAAGTAGGACTGTCACCAAACAGCCGGAGGTTTTTAAAAGATTTTTATTTTACATAAAGATAAATGTTGAAGCCACATTTTTCAAAGGCACCATCTGTTCCGTGTTGACCTTAATTTTCTGGATGAGTGCTTTTCTTCAAACATTTTAAGTCTTGTCTACATTTCATTTGGTTGGGAGTGTTTAGGTTATTTGTTGAACAGGAAATCAGATATTCAGAATGCAAACACACCATTACATTGCAAATGATTCCCTTTGTATAATTTAGCAAACTGCTTCGTAAATACTCTGCAGACTTGCTGGGGTAGATCTGCATCTCTGACATCTGGTGGGTCGGCCCTGTGTGGAGCTGGATTTCTTTTGAATGTCACTGTCCTGCCTTGCACTGGGAGATGGGGGTGGAGAACACCAAGTGAGAACTGTGGAGTAATCTTTTAATGGGTAGTTTCTGGGGACAAGGGTAGGATAAGGGTTTGTTGGTTGGCTTCATGGCCTTGGAAGGCTTTGCTGTTCAGGCTATCTAAACAACAATACCTGATCCTATTAAAAGGGGGTTGCTAAAATAGTTGTATGTCTACATATACATCGTTCCCGTAGTGCAATACCCCCCTTCCTTTCTTCAAATTCTTCTTGCTCCCATGTCTTCAGCTGAGATAGGCTTATAGATGATTTTTGCCTGCCTCTGTCTCCAGCCTTGCTTTGTGGCTTGTCCAAATGCTTGTGGCTTCGGCAGTTCAGCTGTTTGTTACCCTGCCACCTCCAAGGGCTTTCAGGACCTTGCCTCTCTCTCTGCTCCTTCTGCCCTGTATCAGCTTCGCAGGCTCGGCACCTTGCCCCATCCTAAGCTTGTTGGCCCCATACAAGCTTCTCCGCACCACCGGTCACTGTCCCTTCCAGGGGGCTGCAGCTAAGACCTGTATAGGTATATGTTAGGTGTCCTTTATTGGTATGTGGTCGATCGAGGCTAATGCTGGCCTGCAGCAGCAGCTATTTTGGTGACAAAATATACTCTTGGCAGGGACAGTAGCATTTTCGTGGCTTTGGATTGCAAGTGGGACTGTAATCCTGCTGTTATGTTTCTTTTTGTAACGTAGTAGCTCCTTTTGCCCCTGCAAAGTTTGTAGCCTAATGCAGAAGGAATGTTGAGACTTTTTTTTTTCCCCCTCAGAATATGGATTTGGAAATAAAACTAATGATGTGGTAGAAAAAGTGACACAATTTAAATTTTTTTGTGTGCTTCAAGAAATTCCCAGAGGGGAATGCTGTAAGGACTGTGCTCTTTTAAATTAACCATCTGGTTTCTTTACAGCTCTACTGTGTAAGTGCCTAGTAAAGACCATTTCAATGAGATGCCAAGATGTGGGGGAAAAGAGCTGAACAAATAACAAAATATCTGCTTAAACCAAGACTGTGGTGTTTCCGAATACCAAAGCCCGGAGTCTGTCTCACCAGGCTGGCTGGGTTTGGAAATACCAATTGCTACACCAATTTTTTGAGGAAAGTGATGGAGGGGGAAGCAGGGGAGAGAAGCAGCTGCTGGACTTGCGGCTCACACTAGTGGCTGTTTGCTGTCCAGAAAACCATGTAGTGCCTTGCTCCTGGATATTTAGAGGGTTCTTGGATGTCCACACGGTACGTATCGTGGCCAAGGCCCTGTGAAGTAAAGGCAGCGTGTGGCTGGGGCAGAGGAGGCAGTGGGTCGGGTCACCTGCTGTCCTTCCTTCTCACTGTGCCCAGGGGACCAGGACTCTCTGCTGGGAAGTGGGGACGTCGGTCTCTTGTTTTGACTCCAAGCTAACTCGAGCTATTTTAAAGGGATCTTTTTCTAATCTGTGCTATAAAATAGTTAAATTAGATCTAGAGTGGATACATTTTGTCTCTCCTGGGTGTCTGTAGCATCTAGATTTATATCTCTGTGTGAAAGGACAGGAGTGATTAGTACTGGAGAAAACGAACTCTGCTCTCCCTCTACCACCGAAGTAAATGTTTTTCTGCTTTCTGGAAAAACACTGAATCTTGCAAATGGAAAATGAGAGTCGTTTGGGTTGTTTTGTGGCAGTGATTTATAAAATAAGGCAAATTGCACATCTGTAAATGGGTGAAAAGTAACCCAGTGGGAAGAACAACAGCATCAAAGCTGTCCCTTGCACCTGCAGGACAGGCTCTTGCAGAAGACAAAATGTCTGGCTTAACTGCTGGAAGGTCAGCTTTTAATTATTACTGTAATTAATCTCAGTTTGATTTTTTTTTTTTTAATCTACTCAGCAGTGAGAGAAGGAACTGTTGAAGAAACTCAAAAGCAGGACTCTTCAGCAGAGGAGCCATTCCTGGGATCTCCCAGGGGTAGGCAGGTGGGTGAAGGCTCAGAAATAGCACATTGGGCTGACGGCAGCATTTAGGACCTCAAATACCACTCTAGGACAGCTTGAAATCTCCGAACTATCAAAAAGTTGGACTATGCATTTGATGTGGAAGTCTTGGGCAAGAGAGTGGCATCCCAGCGTGCTAACTGCTCTGGCAACATGAAGCCCACTTCATGGGGGTTCCCATTCAAGGGTCCCAAACAAAATCTGAACATCCCGAGACTCAGCCTGAGTTTGCAATAAGAGGCTATTGGAGACGATGGCAGCAGTGGGGTAAGTGAATGAGCAACAGCTGTGTCCTTTTCAAAACAGACCTACATTAAAAACAGTATGTCTTTCTCTTCAGCAGAAAAAATGTTTAGTTTTACAAGATAAAAATAGATTTGTTTCCATGCATCTGCCTTTCTACAATTGCTTAAGAAAACACTGAACTTTGGTAGCATCATTGTAGAATAAGTGTTTTAAAATCGCTTGGTGTATGTTTGTCATGTTTTTGTGGATAGTTCCATAGCATGATGTTTGTTAGGCTTTGAACAAATAATTCCTCTGAGACAAAGCAACTAACTTTTATGTGATTTAAAGAAGGCATTCTGCAAATACTGCCTTTGTTTTGATATGGTCGTATCTGCACCGCATGAGCAAGTGTATTAAAGATGACCAAAAGTATTCTGACCTGCTGGGCTGTAAGTTAAATATGAAGTCACTGTAAAGCTATTTGGAAGACTACAACTTTTCTGAAGTTGAAAAGAGAGGGTTGAAAGCTGAGTGTTTATCCATGGGAATACCTGAACCACCACTGCATGATTTTACATGTAAAAATTAAGTGTTGCAAATCTAAGGGGAGAATCTACTTTCCACTGGCACATAGGATAAGTCACCACTTACAATAACAAAAGCAATCCCATCCACTAAAACCTTCAAACGTGGCATCACCCTCCCCAAAATCTGTGCTTACTTTTCATTGCTAGTACTTTTAGGTTTGTTTTGTGGTGAAATCCAATGCCCTGCTGCCTGTTTAATTTTTGAGGGAGACCACTGTGCGGTGTCTCATGCGGTGAAACTCTGATGCTGAAAAATCTAGCAGAAAACTGGCAGGTCAAGTGAGGAAGCAGTACAGATGTTGCTTTTGTTTGTCAGCGTGAGACAAGGTGTTAAATAATGGGGGGTTTTGTGTATTGCTTGAATTTTGTGTATATGACTTGGCTAACTCCAACATGCAGATCAGGAAGATTAATTGATAGGTGAGTGGGCAGCTGAAGGTGATCAGTGGGGGGGTTCATAGGGAGGTTATTAAGGGCTGTAGAGAAGGCAAACACAAGCTAATTTTTTTGATTCTCCTGGTCTGCATCAAGAAAGGAAACCTTCACCTCTGCTGATCCAGTCATGGCCCTGCCACCTTGCTTGGAGCACTCCGGATGAGAAAATGAACCCTCTGACCATAATTTGCCATACAGTGCTGGCTGCCCAGGTCTCACCAGTCTGCTGTTAAAGCCTTGCCTCAGCAGGGACTCTGGTCTCTCCTGAAGGGCTGTAGCTGCTCTCCTTGTGACCCTGGGGCAGCGTGGGGCTCCTGGGGCTCCTGCTAAATGAAAATCCAAGCTTCAAAATAACTACCCAACGTTTGGAAGAGAGTGGCTAAAGAAACAGCAAGGTAGGTTTCCTAGGCTTCTGAGAACTGTTTTCACATTCACTTCACACAATAAAGAATTAAAATTGCTATTTTGTTTGAATCCATAGGTTTTATAAAGCATGCTCCCCTCTAAGGAAATTGCCACAAACCCACATGTTCAAAAGCTGAACATCATTTTTCCTTATTACAGCATGCTATTATCCCATGTAATCTCTGGATTATAACTAATTAATGTAGCTACACTTAATTATTGAGTTAGCTACAGGTGACAAGGAGCTTATTTTTAATGAGATTTTTGTTTGATGGAAATGAGTGGATTCTCCAAATGGCATGTCCTTTCATCCAGAATTATTTACCAAGAACTGGATATTGTAGTGACGTAGGTTGTGTTTTGTGTTTTTGTGTTGTGTTGTTTTTTTTTTTCCAAATACAATGCAAAACATAACACGTGGTAACTTGGTTGACTGCTTAGGAGCAAAGAGTGCTATTTGACAAGAGGCTTTGAGCATTTTACTAAGATTCCCAAATGTAAGAAACTTGCAGTGCAGACAATAGTGCAAAGATATTGATGCTCTGGTGGCAGTGATGTGGCAATAAAGTCACTACTTGGAAACTGGGCGTCTGAGAGAGATGCACCGTATCTATCTATCTAGTGCGTTGAAACCCCCTTAGAATAGTGTACAGGTACAGCTTCTGAGCAGCCCTCAATTGATGTTAATTCACTGCACAGGTGATTCTGATCTACAGCAGGCTGGTGCTGCTGTGCCATAAACTGTTTCATCCCTCACCTGGCCAGCATTAGTACTTGGGATACTTCAACCAAAATCTGAAAGAAAAGTATGTGCCTTTTGCTGGTCTCAGTGAGATCAAAGAGTGATACGCTCTCGCTATAACATGGGTTGAAGTAAAATTTAGTCCCAAACATCATTTATTGGTTCATCCAAATGCAGATGAATACTTTGCCCACTTATTATGGAAATAACATCGTTTACTTGCCATCTGGTTATTATACATAATTTCCTTTTTTTTCCCCAAGATAAAAGGAAGATCTTTTGATTAGGAACTACAGTAAAATGTGACTGATTTATTTGTGAGAGTTGCTGTTTGCCAAGTACATTGCTGTAGCAAAAGTACTGTTTGTTATGACATTGTACTGAGTCACTTGTTGATGCTATTTGAGGGAGAGAATTTAGTTAAAGAAACTGGAACAGGATGTTCATTTTATTTCAGTACTTGTAATCCTGAGTCATCTCTAATAGCTGACGAAATACAACAACTCATATTTTAGAGCTTCTCTTAACATAATTTTGGGTATGCTGTAATTTGATAGAGGGTGGAAAAATACACAGAGCTGATTTTATGCAGAGAGGTTTATTTTAGTTGTTACTCTGTTGAAGCACTCTTAAACTTTGCACATCTGCAGCACTTTACCATGTCTTTAAATATTTTATAGTTAGGGAGAAACAAGAGCCAATGTGTAGATAGCACATAGCTGTGCAGGTATTGGGATTTTGAGGACTCTGTCTCAAGTATGCGGGTTCTGGCTGTGGAGATCAGTTAGGTTGCTTCTTGGCTGATTGTGTTGGCTGCTTCATGGTTTGCTTCCGCTGCAAAAATAGGAAGTCCAGAGGCGTTTGGTTGTGTGCAGGGGAAGTAAGGAAGCAAAGGGGAAGTTGTTTCTCGTGTAAGATGTTGAATTCAAATATTAAGTGAAATTTTGGATATAATTTTATGCAAGCCTGTTCATCTGTGGCAATGTGATTATTAAGGCGACTATCAGAGTAGTATGAACCATCAAATGTGTGTTATTACTGTTTCCTGTATGAATTTATTAACGATGGTAAGATTCTGAAGTTGAGCATATTTCCTCGTAGGAGCACAGAGGCCTTTCAAAAGAATTTGCACGTATCACTTCAGCTTCACTTTGAGGTAGCAGGCAGCAAATCTTTAAAAGCACAGAGTACTTATGGGCAGAGAATAAAGAATATTGACTCTATTTAAAACTGTGGGAAGAATTTGTTGGAAGAATGTAATTATTAGATTTGGAATTTGACTGGGATGCATGATACTGCTTTAAGTGAGGGAAAATACTATAGGGTGAATGTTGATCAGAGAATATAAGGATGTAGTTTTACTTAATTTGGATACATGCATGTTCAGTAGTGCAGTTAACATTCTTGGTACCAAGGTGACAAGCTGTCTGGGAAAGCAAAATGATAACCCTCATCTCATGAAGTTGTTGATTTTCTTTGGGAATCCTGCAAATCCAGGATAGACAGGTTTGATTTGGCACTGGTACGGCAGCGTGCCTGTCCAAAGGCTTCTCCTTTCACCCCTTTGTGTCCTGACGTTCCCAGGAAACGTGCATGACCAAGCAGCAGAAAAGCTAAGAAGGCTCCTTCACCCCTTAATAGGAAAGTACAATAAATACAGGGAATAGGTAAAACTGTACATTTAAATTTTCTGCAGTCAAGTAGTGAAATACATTCATCCCTTCTGGCACTGTTGCTAATTTATATTTAAAGCAATATGAATTTCATGAGCATTTTAAAAAATCATATTTTAAATTCAATTTGCTGTCAACTCATTTGATGTTTCATGTAAAGTCATTTCCTGTAAACAGGTTATTGAATATCAAAAGACTTGTCTCATACATAATTTTTGGAAAGAAATGATATTATAATAAAGATAAGAATCTGACCCTAGTGTGAGTCGGCAAGGACTTTCTGGATCACTGCAGTTCTTTGGTGCTTGCTTTTTCACAGTCAAGGTAGTGTCCTGGGCAAGGAACATTTGAGAAACAATAATAATATTGTTTTCTAGGCTACAGTAGCTTATTCTGCAATTAACTACATAATATATGAAGAAAGACACCAGTGTGTTTTTTTCCAAGTATCAAAAAGAGAGTTTGAAGAAAATGGATGAAAACACCTCAAATCTGACAGACCTTTCAAGTTGTAGAGCTCATGCAGAGTAATGGACTGGGTAATATTAATAGATAAGTTGAAAAGCGAAGACATGTTTGTTAAAAACTGTTGAAGAAATAACTGCTGTATTTTCTTGGTATGGGATCCTTACCTGTGCTTGGAGATTGCTGTCATTTGGCAGATGCTGCGCTATGTAAAACTGAGCATCAAAGCTGGTATGAAGCTGAATCTTTTGCAAAAAGAAATAAATTGGCCTCTGGATGCCACCAATTTCTCTTCCAAGTGCTGAGTAATGTACCCTGGGTGTAAGCATATAACATTCAAGTAAGCTGCTTGGGCTTGCTCAAAGATTTGATGGATTCCTATCATAGTAGATCAGGCCAGTAAGGCTGAAATAGTTTTCTATTTATTCACTTATTTGAACAAGCTCTGTTGTGAAAGTAGGCTTCTCCCTCTGTCTCTGAAAACTGCCAGAAAAAGTAGTTTCCAAATTTTGAATCCCTTGTATCATAGTTGCATGTGGTGCATCAATATAACATAAACACTGAAATAATCTCTGTTATATTAAAGGTCATCAGGGGCAACTGGACATTGCACTGAGTAGAACTGAATTGTACTTTTGGCTTTCTCCAGCAAACTGCCTCCTAATCGATACAGGTTTGAAGCAGTTTTACACCTTAATAAAATTCAAAGCTAAACTTTGAAATCCCAAGCTCCCAAATTTTCCCAAATCAATGTTTTTTTCCCAGCTGCTGATTGCCCTAGAAGGATTTTTGGTGTTATTTCAGTTAGGGAAGGAAGCTCCACCTAATTGCTAAGCATCAAAATGCCCTAAAAAGTAGAATTTCTGAGCTTGAGGCAACTCAGCTGAAGCCACTGAAGCATTTCTAAAAGAGCACCATCATGTCCTGCCTCTGAACCCAGCTGGAGCCCCTCTCTGGTTGTCTCTGAGGTTTACTATGTGTGTCTTGTGGTGCTCAGAGACGTGAAGACTCTGGTACAGGGCTCAGACAAAAGAGTTGTCCAGCTTTTCCCTTTCCCCATCACTTCTGGGCTGGCTCCAGATGTGGTACCTGTGGCCAGGGCTTTCTTCTCCTGAGCCAGAGGTTTCTAGCTGGGTGCTGCCTGCTGCAAGCCCACAGGCTGAGCTGACAACAGCAGTGCCCAGGTGTATTTAGCCTCCGTCAGCTACATGTGTTTCAGTACATTGTTAATAAGGTTATAAAAGGTTTGGGAGCCAAAGGATTTGTAGGTGAGGAGATCAAAGCAGACCTGTGCTGCAGGGGTGGGAGGGAAGGATGAGTCCTGGCAGAGGCTGAAGGAAAACCCTGTTACTGTAGAAGGTGGAGAGTGATGGTCACCACCAAAAGGAGAAAGCAGCAGCTTGTCTTTGCACTGTGCACCATGCATTTTGTAGTTGTTGGGCGAACTCTCACTTGGTGAGTACTGGCTCTATTTCTTTATCTGCAGTGGAACTGATCTGACTTAAAACTTGACTGGGATGTGTCTCAACGTGTGCGTCTGAGAAACAGATTCATTACGAAGAATGGGCAGGTGCTGTACAAATCCTGAGTGTTCATGTGGTAGCAATTTCCCCTGTGTTTTGTTTCTTAAGAAAACGAGATGAATCCCTGAGGGTCATAGACATCTGGACCTAGTCTGAAAATGCCGATACCATTGCCTTGATTTGATTCGATTCCTGGAAAAAATTTCAGAGCGGGTAGAAAGTGGAGCATGGGCCAGGCAGAATGGGGAAAATGGGAATAAAACCAGATTTCCCCAGTGATTACACAGCTTTGAAGGAGTAGATGTGTAACGTGTGCTGGTAATGCTGGAGCCTGCAAGATAAAATTGTTATAGTATGAAGCAAATCCACAATACCCACAGCAGGAAGCACAGTGCATTACAGTGGAATTAATACACTATTTCTGTGGTCAAAACATGGGGCATGCTGAATAGCAGCTAAATCGTCTGGGAAGAGCCTAGCCAGAAACCCCATATTCCTTTCGAGCTCTTGTTCTGAGACCATTTGACATCTCCTTTCCCACTCCAGGGAAAAGCAGAAGAAAAGCTTCCCAGTGCCTGTGTGAGGGGCAGGGCTGATAGTCATCTTAGTCACGCCAGCTCTGTACTTTGAGAGGCTACCGTGTCCTCGGGGTCACCAAGATACCCCCTCTTCAGAGACCGTGGCCTGAGGGCAGTGAGTGGTGGTCAAAGGCAAAGAAGAAATAGCCTCCTTTGGTCGTTGGCAGGTGGTGTGCTGACTATCCATCATGTTCACTGCTCATAGCTGCAACTGGTATTCAAAGAAGTCACCACCTGGGACAGCCTCCCAAAGTATCCATAGCTCTCTGCTGCACACAGAGGAAAGATGATGCTGGGAGAAAGTTTTATATAATGTAGTGTTTCTGATTATATCAATGCCTGAGTGCCTGCTATGAAGTGTGCAGAAAAGGCTCAGTGGTGTGGAGGTGACCGGGATGTCTGCAGCCTGTGCAAGGGATGGGCATCCCTTTGCTGCAGGCCCAGTGGAGTAGGGGTAAGCTGAGAGTTAAATTAAATTGGAGAAGATATTGTCTTCAAATTCTTGAAATATGTAGGAAGGAGAAAGAAAGTTAATTTCAAGCAGAGGAAGTTCTCTGTGTCCAGGGCTCTTTGTGACAAGGAATCCCAAAATGCCTGAGCCAGAGGTGAGGAGGCAGAGGATCTCCTCTGCAAAGCACAGTCACTCACGAAGGGGTAGTAGCACACCTTGGCCACCCTGGGGCCTCCAGGTTCACCCACCGTGCTGGGATGGGTGGCCATGTAGGAGGGCAGAAGGTACAGTCAGGTCAGGTGCACCCTGGTGTCTGCCAAACAGGTGCTAAGATCGAGCGCTCCTTTTTGAGGCATGTTATAACGTAAGATGCTGGAAGTGCAATGATGAGTGTCGGTACTAAGGAGCACTGCTGAATTGCTCTGTCGGGTTTCTGGCGCTCAACCAATGGCTCTGTCATGTCGATAGGTGGTGCAAGCTTGCTACGCTTTCTGGAAAGCTGGAGCATTTTTTCAAAGATTGCAGTACACATGCTAGGCTAATAGTGGGATCGGAGAAAGAAAAGCTCAATACTGTGCCAGCTGTAAGTAAAAGCTGAATCGTAAATACAACCACTCTTAATAGTCTGGGCAGTAGCAAAACAGCAGAGGCAGTGTCGTGTTGTGTGCATTTCCTCCATAGGTGCTTGGGGTTGTGCCGGTAGATGCATTTAGACAGGTCTTGCAGCAGAGGGACAAGGCAGACAGCAGTGAACTCCTAAGGGTAATGACCAGCTCGGTGGGAGCACCAGGTCTGCTCTTGGGGGCTCCCCCTGCCTCGCCACACAGCCTGGCTATTGCAGCGGAGAGGGGTGAGCTGTGCTTGCTCAAAATGAGCTCCTGGAGACAAAAAGGCTGCAGCAGGGAGGACAGCAAAGCAATTAGACTGTTAGTCTCCATGTTCTGCGTAGCACTGAGTGGTTATGATGGAAAGTGAAAACCTTGCTGATGATGAGCAGAAGTGACAAAGCCCCTGGTGATGGCTAAAGCAGTTATGACTGCTAAAAAAAAAAAAAGGAAAAAAGAGGATCTAAACCAAAGCTGGGTGTCTAACAAGTCCTTGCACACTGAATGTGCAATTGCATAACTTGCTGATCACACTGTGAACATCCTGTAAGGTTTGCAAATGGTTGTGTTACAGGTTCGGGAAATCTGGTATAAATCAGAGAGGCAGAGTTAGCAGTTTGCAGGAGCATGAGGCTGTCAGGACTTCCACTGCCGGAGGAGCTCTGTCCTAGTGTTTCCAATGGTTAACTGTGGGGTTGTGGAGTCTAAATTTATTATATGGAAATATTTTCTAAAAAGGTTTGTTTCTATGCCCTGTAGCTGGCAGTCATCCTGCTCACAGCTGTCCAGGGAATGATGATTTCCCTTTGCTGCGGCTTTCAAGGTTTTTGACTGTGTGTTTCATATTGAAATAAAAAAATAAAAAAAATTCTTTTGGACAATTTTCATCAAAATGGAAGCATCTGGTTTGGGTGTAAAAATAGTGGGTGTGTTCTCAACGCAGTGCACATTTTGCTTCTGCTTGTCCTGATGTGCAAGGGTATTAGGGGCAATTACTGGGAGATTCGGGTCCCCCCCAGTCACTGTGGCACCAATCTGCAAAACCCATGGTGTGTGGCTGTGTGCCTGCCTGCACCCCGTCCAGCCTCCCTGCCTGCTTTCCCGAGCAGCTTTAATTGAAAGCAGTATATCTTCAAGCTGAAAGGTTTTCTGGAAAAGCAGTATGCTTCAGGAAAATGTTGCTTGGTTAAAAATGTCTCAAACAGCAAGAAAGCTACTGGCAATAGGAGTAGTGGAGATAATGGGGTTTAGACAGCTTTTCTGCTATGTTGTCGCTTTGCTATGTTTGTGGATTAATCAAGGCCTTTGCAAGATAGGATGGAAAAGCAAAGTTAAGGCAGATCGTGCTCTAGTATCTCTGTAATTTGTTCTCTCCCTCCCCTTCCCGGCTGCCTCTCCTTGCACAGCCCAGTTTTGAACGGGGTGACAGCTTTCTCCTCCTGCTGTTGAAGTCAGGATGCAGGAAAAAGCTGTAGTGATCTCCGGTCCCCATAGCCAAGGAGCAGACCTTGGCATCGTCCCCAGCTTTCCCTGCTGGGTGGGCAGGTCCTGCTCTGGCCTGCCACACGACCCGTTCCACCAAGCAGGATGGGTCACTTCACTTAATAGCGTGCGATTCTCTTGTTGATGAATTCAGGGATGATAGCACTCTCCAAGTGAGATGCAGAGTGCATCTGAGATGGATGGGTGAAAATGCTGCATTAAGATCTCTTGCTAATAATCCTCGATTAACGAGGTTATACAGTTGTTGTTAAAGGCTGTTGCTGCACAGGATTAAGGAAGAAAGACCTATGAGAAGCAGGATTGGTTGTGAGTTATCTCCCTGTATCTTTTAATCTCTCATGTGGTACAGCCTGATGTTTTCAAGTCTTCCTTTTTGAAATGGCAGATAGAAACATATTGCTGCTGTCTAGAACCTTTAATCTTCAAATGGAAATAAGCTTTTCTTGCAGAAGTAGGCTGCTTTTTCAGATGCTTTCAGAAATGCTGATGTTGTGCCTTGGTTGATCTGGCTAATTAAAAATGAGCTCCTGTCAATCAAAACTATTACTTTAATGGTAATGGCGAAAATGCAAAGTGCAGCTCTAGTAAAGCAGTGTTAGACAGAAATGTGCCTCATTTCCTCAGTCTCATTCACTCAGGAAGAATTGAGGCTTTTATTGTGAGTTTTGATATTCACAGACCTTTCTGTTAGGAATTTTACTCTTTTAATTCCCGTAGGCTGCCCAGATGACCAATGCGAGTTTATTCAAAATACTTCATTGCTTGGCCAAAGTTTGGGAAGGGCATTGTGAGATCCCTCCTCAAGGTCCCTGCTGGGCTGAGTCCAGCTGGGTTCGAGACACCTCCTCCTCCTCTGCTTCATACCATCTGCATCCTGGCCCCTTGCGAACACCTCGTTTTAGCAGATTGACATTTTGCTTTCTGTAAAAACAGGCAGAACTGAACCTGTAGCCCCACGTTTTCTACCGTGCCATCAGTCCCATGAGCTTTGTCATTCCCCAGGGTCTGTTTGCTGTCCTAACTGTTCAGACAGCTGACCCTGATGATGCTGAATCCTTCTCTGGAGAGGCTTATCTCACTGGCTATGACTGGCCAAGAGGGCACTTAATGTAGGCTTCCTGGTTAAGCACATACAAACAGGGAAGTATTTTTACTCCCTCCTTTACACCCTTTGTGTGTATTTGGCTTTTAAAAAATCTATTTCTGCACCAAATAGATCAGTTGTTGCAGTGAAATCTTATTCCGACTATAGACTTTGACTTCGGTGTGCACAAAAGAAATGCTTATAAAGAAACCTGATGGTCGAGGTTTGAAGGTTACAAGTGTACAGTGTGAGTGGTGTCAGCTCTGTCACTGGCTAGCAAGCCTGTTTACAACAAAATGAAAGCAAACCTGCCTTTACATATGGAATTTCTCAAACGTTGGTACAAAGACTCCAGGTGCCTTAATGATTAATTAGACTCAAAATGCCAAATAAGACCACCTAGTGGCAAAAACTAATTATATGCAAATAGTGAATTAACTCAACCCGAGTTAACTCAAAAGACCTCAAAGCAGCTCAAGGATTTCAAAAAATAATTCTTATCGCCCCTCTGCCAAATGCAAGGAACAGACCTTGACCTTCCTCAGAATTGCCTCGTATAGACAGACTCTGACTTCCCACTCTTTTCCTGTATTTACTAACCCCTAGTATCTCTCTTTCCCATTCTTCAATAGCAGAATCACAGAATGGTTGGGGTTGGAAGGGACCTCTGGAGATCATCCAGTCCAACCCCCCTGCCAAAAGCAGGGTCACCTACACCAAGTTGCACAGGATCGTGTCCAGGGAGGTTTTGAATATCTCCAGAGAAGGAGACCCCACAGCCTCTCTGGGCAGTCTGTGTCCCCCTGCTTCTGCCTGCCCCAAGCTCCTTCCCCTGCTGACTCCTGTTATCTCTGGCTCTGCTGCTCCTGTCCCTCCCTTTTTTTTGAAAGAATGCTTTTTTTGTTCTGCCTGTGTGCACATTCTTGCATCCCACAGCCCAGTAGCACTTCCCTGGTTCTTAGGTTGCTGCTTTATCCCTTCTTTCCATTCTTGCCTTAAGCGCTCTGGTACATCCCGTTTCTCCTCTTGTCTGCAGCCCCACTGCAACTGTGAGCTGAAAATCCTTGCCTGGGAAGATGTAACTGGGGCAATTTAGTAGCAGACCTGAATGCATCAGGACAGGCTACTGCAGGCTCAATACCTTTTCTGAAGTGCTGTAAAAGCCAGTCTTCCTTATTACTTAACTGTTCTTCAGATTTAATTTGACACCAGTGTGGTGGCACCAATTTCCTTCATGAGGTCCTACTTTAGCCTGTCTCCTTGTAGGAGGCCTGGAAGTTAGCAGGAATCTGTGATGAAGAAGATCTGACATAGATCCTGCACGCATTTACAGCAGAGCCTCTTGCCTTCCCAAGGTGGATGCCTCAAAGAAAGTATCTGCTAGGGTATTCCAGTGCTTTTACACCCCTAATTACATTCTCATGACTTAATCATAACCTGCCTTTTGCTCAGGTCTGCTTGTAACATCTTTCTCTTTTCCGCTTCTGACGCGTGGGCTTTCCCTTTAATGTAGCAGCTGTTCAGTTCCTGACTGAGTGATGGGATTGCAATACCTGCAGACAAGTGGAGGATCTTTCAAATTCCTTTTGAAATACACCTGGAAATTGCAAATTCAATTCTCAGATGGAAAGCTCAAGTGCCTGCCACCCGAGGGAAGAAACCAGGCACGAGCTTCCTGCACAAACAGGCAAACAGCACAGATGTGAAACACAGCCTCTATGTTTAAAGACCTCTGCACTTCACAATTCACCCCTGTTCTTTTACTAGGGAGTCTCATGATAGTTGGTTTTCCTCAGGGCTCAAGCTTCCAGTCTTGTGATCAGACTGCTTTCATTAAATAAAATTGGCCTGAAAGCATGAGGGTGCTCAATAGGGTGATGCAACTGGCTTGAAAACCACAAGACAAAGATACATAACCCTCCATTTTAAAGATTTTTGGCTCTAGAGATCATGATTTCTTTGAAGGAAACCAGGGTGATAATTTTGATGTGCTATTGGCAACTGTTCACAGCTGGCTTTTATTTTTAAGGTGGCACCTGAAAGAATGTTTTCCCCTGGTTTTGCTTCTTCGGGTTATATCTCGGGGTGGGAAGGATCGTTTTGGAAAGCCTTTTTGTTTTGTATGACTTTTACATTTGAAATGTTTTTTCTTAGACTGGAAGATGTGGATTTTTAGCTGAGCTGTTTTGAACATGGCTGTTGACATGTGCGCTTTGGTTAAAGATCCCTCACTACCAGTGAAGGTACAGGCAGCCTTTTGTCTTTTTCTGGTCACATCTCCAACATGTGGCGGTTGAAGAAATTTTTCCTTTGGATTATGTGAACACACAACCAACAAATTAAGATCTTGAGAATCCTTTGTGCTCTGCTGGGTCTCCCCCCAGACTTGATTTTTTTGATAGTGAGAAAAGACAATGTGTCCAAGTGGGGAGGAAAACAAACCTGTATATAACAGCTCTAAGCTAGGAAGAAAAATGCATAAAATAAGCACCCTTTATTTCCCACAGGTCCTGCAGCAAACCTGGGAAAGATCTGCCTCATCTTTCTAAAGAAAAAACAAGATTTACTTTTTTTAAAGTTTTCTTGAGTGTTTAAGTTAAAAAACATTTGAGTTACAAAAAAAATCAGATAGAGGTTACCTTTATCACCTGTTTAATGAAAACTAAAACAAATCTGTGGACAAAGTAAAAGGCTAAGGTCTAGCAGAAGCTTGGCAATGAGTTTGGGAACTTGAAAACCTTGAGAACCATGTATTTGGATCATGCTGTCATCCAGTGATGAAAAAAATCTCCAGAGTCACCTTCTCGACCCTTTGCTGTATGTGATACATTTGTCATTCTACTGCATATTGTGAATTCACCTGGCTCAGATTTATGCACATATAAACACTATAATGAGAAGGAATTGCTGCTGCCACCAGTGGATGTGCCTGGCCAGCTGCCAGGGAGTTCACTGATTGCTGGGGCGATGCCAGCGCTTATGAAAAACGAGTATTCTTTCAAATCACAAAATTGTTTTTGATTGAGGAGGAATTATGAATAGCTGCAGTGTCTGCAATGGCCAAATAAGTTTACTCTGAAACCAGTGCTCGGTGCTCTGATTGGCAAACTGCTTGACAGCTATTGAGGTTTTTGGGCCTGATTTTCTGGCCCACAGAGCGCTGCCGGTTGGGACTCGGCTTGCACAAACGGGGTCTGGTCCCCGGGAGACCCTTTGCCGGTGACCGG
>NW_009623290.1:31222-31424 GCF_000690535.1 Cariama cristata
TCCCCCCCGGCTGCCGCTCCTTCCTCAGCTGGTTCCTGCTGCTAATGAGTAGTGGAAAAAAGCTTTGGCCTGGAGGATGTCTAGAAATATTCTGTATTTCCTTTAGTTGGTCCTGACACCTCCTCCCCGCCGCCACGCGTGACCCTGCCTTGGTTGGCTGCTTTGCGGTGGTTCCTTTGGCTGGGCTCGCTTTGCCCTCCTG
>NW_009623290.1:31448-36371 GCF_000690535.1 Cariama cristata
TGTGCCGTGCCGGCCCCGGCCCGACTGATCCCCGGCCTCGGGGCTGGAGCTGCCCGCAAGCCCCGCTCTTCTGCTCCAAACAACTCCTTGATGATTGCGCTCAGTATTTCGTACTTGCTTTTAAGGGTAAACACAAATGTCTTATCATTTAATGAAGGGTTGTAAACGCGTGATTACTATTGCCTATATTGTTCCGAACATCTCTCACTGGAGTACCTAATGGCTATAATTGGTTTAGGATTTATTTACTCACCTTGAAATACAACCGAATTCTTATGAAGAGGAACCCACTGCCAGTTCTTCTTCCTCTGAACCCAAATAATTATAACTTCAGACAAAAGAATTCACAATAGCAGAAGCTTCCTTGGTAAGAGATGAAGCATTCAAAGCCACTTCTGGAAATACGTATAATTCTACCCCAAAATAATGTTAATATTGTTAACCTCCTGCAGAACCATTGCATCCTCAGCTCTCCAGATCCGTGGCTACTTCAGACACTTGTTGATGTTGATTCAGTTGTTGGTTTGTTTTCAGTTGCTCATTTGTTTTCCGATGGTAACAAAATACATTGAGAGGGATAAGACTGGGGAACGGCTCACTGGCTCCGCGGGCTGATGCCTTCTCGGATGGTGCAGAGGTGAGTTGTGTCAGCAGCACGCAGGACGGCTTGAGCAGATGCATGGAAACGCGCCACCTCGCACGGCCCCCGTGATGGTGGCATGTGGCTTTCTCCATCTGTCTCACGCAGGCGTGGGGACACCATCTCCTACTCACTCTTATTAAGCAGCTGGGACTGCAGGGTGATGTTAGATTCACTTTCTGCCGAGAAACTGGAGGTGTCACATGTGAGAGGTGGCGCAGGACGGCTTGAGCAGATGCATGGAAACGCGCCACCTCGCACGGCCCCCGTGATGGTGGCATGTGGCTTTCTCCATCTGTCTCACGCAGGCGTGGGGACACCATCTCCTACTCACTCTTATTAAGCAGCTGGGACTGCAGGGTGATGTTAGATTCACTTTCTGCCGAGAAACTGGAGGTGTCACATGTGAGAGGTGGAAAATGGCTTCCAAATTTATAGCTGCTGCATGTCAGGGTGACTTACTAGAAGTGGAAAGTGGTTTTGGTTTTGTGTGGGGGTTTTTTTGGTTTTTTGTTTGTTTGTTTTTGTTTTTTTTTTTTCTTCATTGGCAGGTAGGATTTTTAATGTGAAGCAAAATCTCATGTTTTAATAGTGATGAAAAGGAAATTACTGAAATAAGGGAAGCTGCTGATGTCTGCATTTGACCCAAGTGACCCAAGTTTCCAGTTTCAGCACGGTTCAAGGATATCATTGGGATATTTTGATTTCTAGGTGGGGAAATGAGAGGGCATCATGAACAGACATAAAATAAAGCTTTCTTAAGAGAAATATGTCTTTGAAATACTGTAAATGGATTAGAATTAACTGGTTCTTCATTTAAGATAGCTGAAATCTAAACAGCTTAGGTCAGGTAAGGGTTCTTATTTGCTGGTATGTGTGCGGTTCCCTATAAGTCTCTTAATGGTTTGTAAGGTTTGTGAAGAGGAAAAAGGGAAGAGTAAAGGAGAGCAAACTTTGAGATGTATGAATTGCAACACTCAAAAATAAATACAAGCAACCACTTAAGATAAATGCAATAAACTAAAGCAATCCAACTGATAATGCAAGGAAAAGCAGCTATTAATGTAGGAGCTCTTCCTTTCCCTGCTGTGCAAATGCTGCTACCCCAGCTAAGCTGATTTCATTTGATACCATATGCTAGTTTCTCCGGCTATGGTGCCAGCCATGGGTGACTATGTCCCATGCAGAAGTCTGCCTGGTAGATATCTGAAGTCAGGTGAGAGTAATCTCACCACATATGTTATATGCTCCATAATAACAGGATAAGATTTTTAGTGGATCATTTTCTGCTCTTTCTGAGCTTTAATTACTGTTGCAAGCGTCTGCTATTGGCTGTGCATCCTCCTGGTAAAATTCCTGAAACATGTTCTTACAGGATGAATTCTGGGAAAAGTTGGGAATTTCTGTTCAAATCTTACCCAAAATCATGTGTTTGATGCATTTTGCATAAAATACTCAGGGTTGGGTGGTAAAATTGTTTCTTCCTGTTCTACTATAACTGAAGGTAACCACAATTTCTTGTCCCTCCAGCAGATACAGCATATTTGTTCTATTGCTAAGCTCCAAAAAACCGCAGCATTATAGTTTCTTTGAGAGTGACAGTAACAAAATCTCTCAATTAAATGCTAGGACTGTATTCCTTTTTTGCATCTCTTTTAATAAAGAAGGTGTTGAGGATTCTGCACCATACAGGTTTTGCAGCCAAAAGTCCAGATGCGGTAACTGGTGCATTCAAATGGTGAAGAACCAGTTTCTTGGCTGCGGCAATAATGATTGCATACGGCTTAACCAAAGATGGGTGCTGTGCATTGGAAGATATGTCCCTGCCTGCAGCCATGAAATTTCCAAAGCAGGACTGGGACCCGAATGCAATTATAATGCGAGTCAGAACATAATTATGAATGCAGGAGGGGATGTGGGAGTGCAAACTGTGTTTGATATGGTAAAATCTTCGGTGTGCTGTAGTTCTCAGCCTGAAGTTCTGCACCCATTGAAGATTTCCAAAGTTGGAGCTTTGGAGTTGCTTTAATGTGAAATATTTATTTTTACATTACAAAGAAAATAATGGCCTAGGAAGAAAAAAACCTAGAGAAAGTGTTCGCAAAACACCAGGATTAGGACTGTGAAAAATTGCATAGAAAATTGCTTTCAGGTCCACATTTCAGAGCCAAAGTGGCACGAGTTCTCAGATGTGACAAGCAATCACCAGCTTCTCTTAGACGCTACAGAAGCTGCTGAGTGCTCAGTGTGTGTTTGAAAATGAGGCCACTGATTTAGGCTTCTGTGTAGAGACTTAATGGCCTGATCTGAAGCATCCACTTCAGAAAGTTTTGACTGGATTCACATAAACCCTTCAAGTCAGAGTATATAATTTCGTATTTCCTGTGGCCAGCCAGAGACTTAACTCGTTTTGCATTTCATATGCAGAGATTGTTTATAGCCCTGGCAGGATGGGAGGTATTTTAAGCAGTGCTGTTCTGAGGACTGGTCAACCTCTGAAAACTCACTGGGTGTTTCTGCTCCTGCAGGCTGAGGGTAACAAAAAGCTTAGTGGATGCTTGATGATGACTTGGGGACAGACTGACTCGGCAGTGTCCTGACTCTCACCCTTGTCAGTGAACAGAGCTGGAGGCTCAGTGCCACAGAGGGTCTAGTCCCACTATCTCATCCAGCTACAGGTACGTCATTCCTGACAGGAATTTGTCCAACCTGCTCTTACCAGCATCTGATGACAGAGACTTCTCAGCCTCCCCAAGCAATCTTACTAGTGCTTTGTGGTGGCTACTGTTAAAAAGCATCCCCTCACCTTCTCTGATGTTCACGCTAACTCTCTTTGGTGACATCTTAGGTCATCAGTTTTTTCTCTTCCTTTAGGGAGATAATACCTAGATGATTCCTTCCTGGTTTTGCAAAGTTCTCCTTGTACCTGACAGCTAATTAGGTTTTCCTTCAATCTTCTCCTCTTTGTGCAGGAAGGTTGAAAGAATTATGACAAACGCATCATGTCATATTTTCTGTTCCTTTGACACTCCTGCCTATCTCTAACTGGCCCGTAGCTTTCTAAATGCAGTATTTCAGCCAAGGTCTAAGGACTGCTGGGTTTGCTGTTACTGTTACTCCATGGGGCATTTCTTATAGATACTGCATTTTATGATGTCTTTTTGCAGCAGCGTAGCTTTGACTCATATTAATTTTATGATTCTTTACAAACAGCCCAGAGTCATTCCTGCGCCACTGCCTCGCCCTTCCCTGTTTCATACAGGTGCTTATCCTAAGTGTAGGTCACTGCATTTTTCTTCATTAGATTACAAACTGGGTTACATTTTTAAGACTTAGGTTTTTAAGACTTACATTTTTAAGGCTGTTTGTTCTTCTGATTTGTCAAGATCATGTTCATTCTAGCTCTGTCTTCAAACTTCCTTAAAGCTTTTGTCATCTGCAGAATTAGTAAGCGTGTTCTTTTCCATCATCCAAATTATTTATGAAAATGTTCAAGTCACCCAAGACAGATCATCATGGAAAATTATCCTTTCAGTTTGACAGGCAACCACTGGTACTGCTCTCTGAGGACAGAGTATCTTCTGCACTCTAGGTCATGTTTCTCTTTTTTTTTTTTTTTTTTTTAATGATTATCGCTGCAAAGAAAGCCTTGCTGAAGGCAAAATATGTAATATCGCTCCTTTTTTAAAATAAGAAGGCGAACACAAGACTATCATGGATGGTTATGCAAGTTTTGTCCTATCCTACTATCTGATCGCATTAAGCCAGGGACAAACTTGATGGACAGGCCAAGGTGGAAGGAATGGGCACAAGGGATTTTTCCTTTCCACATTTCTTTTCCTCCAAGTGCTATGGGATTTGGATGACCAAGGCTAAGACAGAAGAATACGTTCTCACATTAGCCAGTGCATAGGTGAGTCCGTTTCTTTTGGTTCCTTGGGTGTAATCCTGTACCACGTCCTGACCAGGCTGCGCTTACACAAACCCGAGGCATGAACGTGCTGACTGGACATGCTCTTGCATTATCCTGCCAGCCTCGACCTACTAAACAAGGGCTGGGACCCTGGGAGCTGAGCACCACAGTAGCGGTTTTAATTGCTTTCAACCAGGACTTGAAACACAGCCAGAAAATGCACCAACTCTGAAAGCTGCTGTCTCAGCAGGGCTGTATTAGAAGGAGATTTAATGAGGGGAACGCGGATGGAAAGCCGCCAGAGAACTGCTGGTAGAGCACTGGTTGGGTTTAGCCCTTTTGTCGGCAGTGCCCCCACAGTAAGACGGGC
>NW_009623290.1:36483-36707 GCF_000690535.1 Cariama cristata
CCCTCCAGCCTGCGGGGCGGCTTGTGTTGGCGAGGGCATGGGTGATGGGAGCAAGAAGCCTGGTGGTGTGGAGGGGCCTTGTTTGGGCTCCCGTTGCTGTGGGGGGTTGGAAGGAGCACCTGACAGGCCTCGGCGGGAGCTTCCTCGGCCCTGGGGCCAGAGGACGCTGGAGGAAACCCTCGCCGGTTCCAGGGGAGGCGTTACAGCACCCTCGGGGACAGAGA
>NW_009623291.1:0-818 GCF_000690535.1 Cariama cristata
TTTTCCCCAATTCTACCATGGTTTTTCCCTGTCTTCCATGTTTTTCCCCAAGTCTTCCACGTTTTTCCCTAAGTCTACCATGTTCTTTCATGTTTTTCCCCAATTCTACCATATTTTCCCCAATTCTATCATGGTTTTTCCCTGTCTTCCATGTTTTCCCCAATTCTACCATGTTTTTCCCAAGTCTTCCACATTTTTCCCTGTCTACCATGTTTTTATATGTTTTTTCACCATCTTCCATGTTTTTCTTCTACCATGTTTTTCCCTGTCTTCTAGCATGTTTTTCCCAAGTCTTCCATGTTTTCCCTAAGTCTACCACGGTTTTTCATGTTCCCCCCAAGCCTACCATGTTTTTCCCAAGCCTTCCATGTTTTCCCTAAGTCTACCACAGTTTTCCACCAAGTCTACCATATTTTCCCCAATTCTACCATGGTTTTTCCCCAATTCTACCACGTTTTTCCCCATCTTCTACCATGTTTTTCCCAAGTCTCCCATGGTTTTCCCCAAGTCTACCATATTTTTCCCCAATTCTACCGCGCTTTCCCCAAGTCTTCCATGTTTTTCCCCAATTCAACCATGGTTTTTCTCATGTTTTTCCCCAAGTCTACCATGTTTTCCCCAATTCTACCAGGTTTTTCCCCGAGTCTACGATGTTTTCCCCAAACCTTCCATGTTTTCGCCAGTTCTACCGTATTTTTTCCCCAAGTCTACCACGTTTTCTCCAAGTCTTCCATGGTTTTCCCTCTCCCTCATCAGCTCAACCTCGCGGGAGCCACCACGGCTTGGGGACACCCACAAGGGTGGCTTGGGGGACACCC
>NW_009623292.1:0-34157 GCF_000690535.1 Cariama cristata
CCTGCCCATGGCAGGGGTGCTGGAACTAGGTGGTCTTTAAGGTTGCTTCCAACCAAATAATTCTGTGATTCTATGAAGAGGGACGAAAAATATTCTGACACTTCTTGGCACAGTGATAAGGATTTGCCACAGAAACCCCCAAATAACATCCCGCACTAACTCCCAAAGGGAAAATGGCACTGAACAAAGCACTGTGAAGCTAACAGCTTCACACACAACTTTGCACACTTTGGCAAACTTTTTAGAAGAAAAGTAAAACAAGGATTCAAATTCTGTGTTGGGTCTCCATCTAAAGCAGGCAGCAGCGACCTCGTTTGGGGCATGCAAACACACATGTATGTGCATGTACTGTGTGCACGCATACGCATCTGTACATACATATACACAGATCCTCTGGTGTCCATATGTGAATCATTGGTACACTTTTGAGGCAAAGGATATTTCAAAATCTTTTTTCTCAGGAGAATTGTAAGGGGTGCTTTCAGGATTTTGCTGAAGAAAGTTCCCAGTTTGTTCTTGCAGAGTACTGCCCTCCTCCAAAAAAAAAAACAAACCACCAACCCCCAACCTCTCTTCAGCTTGCTTTCAGAAGAAGGAGGTGCCACTTGATCCCTCCTGCTTTGGCCAGGGCTGAGGTGCCTTAAGTGCTTTGCTCCGCTCCCCTCTCTGCCTCCATCCAGGGAAGATGCCCCCTGCGCTGGGGAGCACCCACCGCTCTGCTGGGACATCGCTCTGCAGGGGCGGCCCCGCTCCAGCACTTCTGCTGCAATTGCCCACGCCAAGCTGAATGCATTTAATTTATCTGCTCCCTGAGAACGGCTTCTTCCATGCTTGCCATCTCAGTTGAAAACAAAGGGGTTAATTCCTGTTGCAATATATCTGAACCAGATGTACTTTTTTTTTTCCTCCACAGCCAGAAAGAAAGGGGGAATTGCAAAGTTTTACTTCTCCTTTGAAGGAAAATCTACCTTTTGCTTGTTGAGTCAACTCCAGACCTCACATAAAAACACCTTGGCGTCTAATGCCTTCTCTACTGTAGAGCACTTGCATATTTTCCTTTGGCATTTATAGGGGTCTGAATGCGATGTGCCTGTTACAAACATTCTCAGCACATAACTGCCCTAAATGAAGTAGGTAGATTACTAGAACGCCCCTGTTAACACACCAAAATTTTACGTCAGAAACGCTAGCAGCCAAAACGCCTGCCTTTGCCATCAGAAACCTCTGCAGGAGAAGAGTCAGCTCGCAGAACCTGCGGAAGAGCCTGAGGAATGTATCGATACACATCAAGATTTAGGAAAAACAACAGCAGAGAGATCTGTTCTCCCGCCACTGCTAATAAATAAGGTATTAAATCGTTAAGATTTCAATTACAAGGGAAGAATGTGGCTAACCAAATAAAAGCAGAGGGAGTTGAAATAAGTAGTAGGTTAAAGATTAATATTCTGGGTTCAGAACAAAAGGATGCTCTTTTGTGGCACTGTGCTTATGCCTCTGAATGTAAACATTGTTCCGAGAACCATTTTTTCTTTGCCCAATCTTTAAAGGGTAATAAATTAGACCTTGGACAGCCATACAAGCTGCTACTAGATGTGAATGTGAATGTGTCTGTAGAAAAGGCTGACTTTCAATCAAAGTCTATTGAAAGAATAGTTGGATTTTCTAAAGAAGCATGTTGTGCCTATTAACCAACTTACAAAAGGGGCCATTTTCTTGATTTATGTTTGGTTGCTATAGAGATCTTGCAGTACAGACTGGCAGGTGAAGCTCCCATTTAACAATCTCACAGGTTTTTCTTAGCTGTACTTAGAGGACACACAGCTACAGTAGGTAAAATCCACCGCACAAACATGCCACAGCTGTCAAACTTAAAGATCAGATTTAAGGCTTTCCAAGAACTTATTGGGAATATGGTAGCGGTATTACACAATCTTTGCCCACAAACACTTCACACCCTGAAAAATCTTATCGCAGTGAGTTGCTTCAGCTCTGTTAGGTTTTATAACTGATCCACTTCTTATTCAGCAGGTAATTACTGGTGAGCAGGATTCCAGCACATCACAGCACTGCAAGGTCATCATCTGTTTGGGTGGGTTTTTTGGTTGGTTGGTTTTTTTTGTTTGTTTGGTTGGGTTTTTTTTGCAAAGCATACGATGTATTCACGAGGAAGAACCTTTGCTCTGCAACAGCAACACTGATGCTAATGTGTGCAGGGGGATGTCAATTAGAAAAACAAAACAAAACAACAAAATCCCCTTGCCATGAACCACAAAAAAAAAAAACGCAGAGAACATGCAACTGAGAAGCAACATGTCACGTTAGAGTTGGAAAGAAAACTTTTGTGTGTCAGTAGGTCACGGGCAATTCAAGATCTGGACTGAGAAATGGTATTTTATAAGACCAGTTCTTCCACCTAAACTCTGACGAAAGGTAGTTATATGGAAACTAGAGTCCTGGAAGAGGAAAAGGCAATGCAATTAGCAACCTATGTGATGTTTCAAACAGCAAGTCGAGGGAAAAATAGCAAGTCTGCATGGCACTATATGCTTCAAGCCCAAACCAAACAAATATTTAGGATGCCAGCCTTTCCTTAGTTGGTTCCTGGCATTGGCAGATACAATATCAAATATACAGAAGAGAAAGAGATTTAAAAAAAAGAAAATCAAAACCAGAAATATGATTCTTAGCATATTTAACACGAGAAGAAAATTCAATTATTCCTATGTCAGTCCTTGATTCAACAAGAAATTTCCATTGGCCTACCTTATCAGAAAGGAATCTGCATTTCGTTAATCAAATTACTTTACTGGTTTAAATAACAAATTTTGACAGAAGGCAGTGCCTTATAGCTGCCTTACTTATCAAAATCTTCTGCATTTCTTGCACCGCACTATTAAAAGTTTTACACAAATAGACAGTGAGGGCCAAGTAAAACAAGAAATTAAAGCATGACGGTTCCCTCTTCATTTTACAGAAGTAGTAAGAGGAGGTGGGGGTGCTTAGGAAGGGCTGGTCCCACAGCCCCCCCAAGGGGTAGACCCCATGCACCCATCTTACTAGGATGGGAGTCGTCTTATCCATCTTACTTCGCCCAGCCCCTGCTCCTTCACACGCAACTCCCACCTCTTGCCCGGAGAAGCGACCAGCGTGGCTGCTCTGCCCTGCACAAACCCATCACGTTTGCCATGCTCTACCCAGACAAAAATCAAACTGCACTCAACACCAATGAGAAATAAAAGAAAAACCTTTTTTTTTTTTTTAGTTACTGCACAAAGTTTCTACCAAAGTGGCCTGATTTCAGCTCCTGAGACGTATTTAGTGTCTGCTGAACAAAGGGGGAGACAAACATCTGGAGCCACCGCTGGGAAGGCAGCAGCATGGCAGAAGACGGCTATAGGTGGAGAAACTTCCATCTGCAAAGGCAGCTTAATCCAACGCTTATCAACACACAGAGGTGAGTCTCATATATGGCACTGAAAGGTGTAAGAGAATAAAAGGTTATCTCTTGCTCAGGCCAATACAGATGCCTCCCCGGAGGCAGAAAGCTTGAAGGTCAAGGTTGATCTGATCCTGTACAGCTGAAATTAATGAAAAGGAGCTTTGCCACCGAGTTCGAGAGGGCAGGATGGTGGCACGGGTAGGAGGAGGTCTGAAGCCAGGCAGAATCCAGCCTCTCCAGAAGCAATCTTCCCTTTCTGCCCCCTCGTGAGAGAAGGCTGCAAAAACTCGCTTACGTTTAAAAGGGGGAGGAGGAGGATAATTGCAGTAATCTTCAAAGGATTTGTTTTAATTTCTGCTGAAAGGACAGCAAGTCTTTCATTGTTTGAACATATGGCTTTTGGGGAGAGAGCTCCGAGTTATTTCATTACTGGTCTTTTGGAATTTTGCTGATTATCGGGAACAAATACGGCCTTAACACTAGAGCTGTGATGAAGAGAGATGACTTCCTTGTAAAGCTCTCTGTTGTTTGCATCCTAGTAATTATTCGGCAAATGGATTCCACCTGTTGTACATCACCCAGCACATACAGATGGGACTGAAATATATCCTGGATTTATATTTTATTTGGACTAACAAAGCCAGGATTTGAATTCAAGGGGCAGCGAAGGAACTAAGAATGTTCTGCATCAGAGACTTGGAAAAAGAAACGCAGAGCTTTGGCTGTGGCTCTTCTGCTCAGATTATCTCCAAATACTTTACATGCAGCAATTCCTCCTAAGGAAAGCAGAAGCGATCAAATCCATTATGCTCTGCTGTTGAACCCTGTCTCAGGCTTCCTTTTGACACGTTTCTTTTACTTCCTGTTATTTATTTTTTACATTAAAAATCACTGGCAACATTTTGACCATCTCCTGCTTCAACTCCAAATCTTGATGAAGGCAGATTTGACCGTTAAAAGAGTATTACACAATATCTGTCATCCAGATTGGACAGTAACTTATTAAACCCTGTTTTATTGAAAGTCTGCATGTCGGCATTTTGTTTTTATACCTTGCATGTGTTTTTAGTGTTGAACTTGGCTTTTCCATGAATCTTATAAACATAAAAAAGCACAAAGACCGAAATCCCGTCCCTGCTGAAGTAATAGGATTTTTGTCACTGATGTCCACAGGGTAGGATTGCAACCCAGATTACTAACAGATTTTTTTTTAAAAAAAAAAGTCAATTTCTGTCTGTCCGATGTACACCTTTTGACTGGAGAGGTCAGTAGGCAGGGAAAAAATTCAGGAAGAAATGCTACTATTAAAATCAAATTCTAGACAATGTCCCTGTGCATGTGCATGCACACCCACATCTTCTGGAAGAGCTCCTGAGAGCACGTGGCATCACACAAGGTCAGACACCCCAGCTAAGAGGACACCACTGTAAGACCTGCAGGCTCTAAATCCCTGAGGATATGTCCAATAAGAGAAAGATCCCAAGTAGTGCAGACAAATAACACTTAACGCAGATCCCTTAACTATATAAAAAGATATGGCATCTACCTTCTGTCATTCCACAAGGTATAGCATCCTTCAATACACACACACACACGGTACGTATGTATTCAAACACAACAGGGTGGTACCAGCCACGTGGAAAGCTGCGCCATCACATAGTCAATGAATTTACCGTACACATCCCCCCGCTTTTGCCTGGTAACTTCGGGTCCTTTTCAGTTTCAATGCAGTCAAGACACTTCCGATGGCTGCGCATTGTACTCCATAAAAAGCAACACGGGTGTGGAAGGAGGCCATCTTCTCTCTGCTCTATGCAGAAAAGGCCAACTTTGGGAATCTAGGTTCTTCGTTGCCCTGAAAGTTTAACAACTGACTTCAGTTCCACAAGCAAGCACCAAGGGCTCAGTGCACCCACGAGTTAAAACTTGCAAGTTTTAACATCAACCCTTGCAAGAGAAAAGTTCCTAGGTTATTTCTAAAGGTGTTTTGCTGTTTAATAAGCATACCTCCTCCCTTTGCAGGAGGAGGATCTTGGGAAAAAAAAAGTTACCATAAAACATAAACCCCTCCAAAATATTATTAAATAGCTTTCCTATAACCCATATGGCATATAAATGAATATAGGATAGTGTCATATAACAAGTTTATTGGCATACAGTTGGTATGGCCAGATTACTTGTCCTTTTAGTGAGTAACCTTAGACTGTAGCCATCTGAAACGCATGTTGATAAGTCTTAAACATACCAGTCCACTGTACTTTATTTGTTCTTCATATGTACACTTCTCAAAGTATGTAAGTAGATATTTGCATATAAAATTCTGATGGCGCACTAAGGATTCGATTTATGCATTCCTTTGTAAACCCACCAAAGCCATTATGTTTTCTATCATTGATAAAACCTCTAGGCTTTTAAACCCACAAACGTATTTTTACAATTGTTAAGCTGCTGTTATGGCCTGTGAAGGTTTCTGGTCTGGTAACAATGGAAACTGGAGTCTTATGTTTATCTTCAGGCCAGGACAGATGGAGGCAGCAATAGTATACGCTTTCCTAAACTGACCCGCTAATGACCTGAATCCTGCCCCGCGGGGTTAGTGTCCCTTGGTGTAAGAGGATATTTAGCTCTGATGCCAGTTCAACCTACCACTCATTTAAAAGAAATTTTCTCATCCAAGTTAAGGGTTTTAGATTGTATTCTCCAAAATTAATCATTCACACAGCATGTGTTTTTTCAGAAGTATTAGCTTAGAAACATAGATGTTAGTTATGAAAAATAACTGTATCAACACCTGAGTGGTCATGTACTGCAAAAAAATCAGTATGGCCAGGGTCAAATATAGAAGAAAACTTCAGTACCACAAAGATTTAAGAATGGATTTGATTGCTTATTACTTTCAATAGCCTAACTTCAGTACGTTTGCTTTGTGCATCAAGTCAGCCATTCTTGCGTCTCTGCCGAACCAAGGCCTTCCAGGGATACCAAGTTCTTTACTGACTAGGTTCCTCCCTTAAAAGGATGGAGCAAGCAGTTTGGATTAAACACAGTGACTTCACCCCCTCTTTGGATAAAACTGATCTGTCCTGAGGTTATAATAAATTCAGTTACACTAAATAACTATTTTGCTTTATCGTAAGCACGTGCATTTTACATGTTTCTGATGGAGATCAGAGATGGAATATGGCACAGGATGGCTGTTTTCACGATATCCTCTGGCACATCTGGAGATTAACGACATAGCGTTCCAAAAGAGTTGTACAGTTTGGAAAACACCCAGACTTTTGAGTGCTTACTCACAAACCCAAATGTGCAGCCTCGCCAAGCACTTCCAAAATACTACACTCTCTAATTTTCTTCATTAGCACAGGGTAATGATATGACCAGAACTCGTATTTCCTGGAGACTATGCTCTCCTCTTTTATCTCTGCGTACATCTGCCACTTGGTGTTGTCCAAATTCAGAGCAGCGCTTGTTATTATTCTATTACAGGTTTTCCTCGCATGCTAATCCCCCAGGAATCTGGCATCCCAGTTCACAGCAAACCCTATTCGTGCACACATGCAAAACAAGAACCCAATTTACCATTTTGCAGAAACATCAACAACAAGAATTAAAGCTACAGTAAAATTGCATGTTTATTTAAGTTTCTAGGCACAATTCCCATCCAGATAAAAATCACCATTTATGCCAGCCTGAAAAAGTCCACAAAAAAGTTTGCTGAAATTTTGTTCCTATGTCACTTCAACGCCTTGGAAAACGTCCCTTTCCAATCCCCCCCCCAAAAACGGAACAAAACAGGTATGGTGTAAAGCTGATGTGTTTTAAACATTAACTTTTAGACAAATTCTGCTCTGCACATCTGAATATTACTGCCTTGGGAGATTCTACACCTCCAGAGGCAACATTTGCATTCTGCTGCACGTGGCAAAAAAAAAAGTAAATTTAGTACCACACATGGCTATGTGTAAATCTACCTGCCACCATATTTATCACATATATGTATTTAAAAGTATTTAGCAGCCAAGCCTTTCTTGAAGATTTTACAGTAATCCCCTTGCCCCTTGAAAACTTTTCAACCTTAGAGCCTTAAGTGCCTTTGAAACCAAACTATGACTCTTTGAAAGTTTAATTAAAAAAATGATTGGCTACTACAAATGAAAAGCACGCTACATACCAACTGCCCTATGCCACTATGCACGATGAGCACTAATAAATCATGATATTCAAGGATATCAACGCTAGTTCTTTGAAAATTTTGCTCACTTGCACACACACCATGCACGGAGCTAGGTTTTCCCAGTAGGTGGGATGAAGGTTAGACCAGAGCACCCCAGGTTTTCCAGGTGGATGCACCTAATGCTCCTGCACCAGCCAAGGAAACACCTCATCTCCCAACAGATGGATGACATTTCTGCCCGCTGTTCTGATGGCTCCTGCACCAGCCACCATGTCCTCTCCGGCCAACAGGGGAGCCTCGGTGAGCCTGGGCTCACCAGGGCTGCCCAGCACCATGACCCGGAGCCTCGGGTGCTGAGCAGGGACGGGAAGACACCTGGGCACCCCGACAGCACCACAGGCAACAAAAACTCACAACTTGTTACATAAAGCCCCCATCAGCCAAAGGCCTGCAGGCAGCACTTCTGAAAATACACCCAGGCAGGTGGCCCGTGCCTCTTGGTACGAGGTCGGAGATCCCAAGGCGGTTGATGACCTTTACGCTGGCAGCTCCAGCCCAGGGAGGTGGCAGGGCACGACCCGCACCGGTACGTACACTCCTTGGGATCCAGGTGCACTGTTAATAAAACTGTCTTTCCCACAGAGCTTGCAGAATAATACATTTTATATTCTAATGAAGTAATTATTAAAATAGGTAATTATTGAAATAACCACATCAACTCCCAGTCATTAAAATCCTCCTAAACAGAGCGGCATGATGGCTTAGGCTATTAGAAAGCTTGGCAGCCACCCAACGCCTACAATAGCTTCTAATTAATTGATCTCACCTCTAATCTGCTATTGTTAGCCTAGTGCTGATCATTTGTTTGGCCTACAGATCCTATTGCCCCTTTCATTTGATTGTATTTGTTACTGTACCCTCTCTATCTCTTTCAATTAAGCACAGGTTAAGTGGTTCAACCGCAAGAGAATAGGAGATAATGGCACCAATCAAAGTAATCTCTTTAATTTGCTAAATGGATTACAGGGAAACCCCAGCCAAAGTGAAGTCATAGCTGGTGGCCTTCGCTTGAACTATACACAAAGAGTATCTAATTATTAACCCACCACATGCCAAACTTCACAGATATTCAATAAAACAACACAGCATTCGAGTACTAGCGGGGTTGCTCTCATTACAGAGTTTTCCACTGTAAAATTACTTTCACTGCAAAATCTTTATATCGGTGTCTTTCCAAGTATGCCATACGCCGTACTTTCAAATGCAACATATCTAGATATAACAATCAAAACACTGCACTGCATACCAGTCAAGAGACTGGATTTATAATCTCTTTAAGGACACGCTTGTGGTAGAGTTCATTTTTCATATTTGTACTATAAATGCAAATTCAGCTTTGCAGTCAGTATTGCTTTTGCTGACTGTAGAAGTTTTAACAGTAAACAAGCTTTGTCCTTTAACTGGCAAGTGGGTTTCTTCTCCCTCTCTTCTTTCTTCTGAAGTGTTTCTGAGCAAGCTGTCTGGCAAGAGAGCTTCACGACCAGTACTTTGGCTGAGCGTGTCCTTGGCTAATCAGTCAGGCAGGGAATTCAAGAATGTGAGCTGCATGAGACGAAGGGTCATTGCCTTGCAATGACAGGGAGAGCGGGGCATTAGAAAGAAAAAAGGTAGGAGGGGACAACAGGATTTCACGCAGAAGGGAACTCAGCTTATTGGAGAGGCAGATCCTCTTAGGAGAGATTGGATCTCTCTGCCTTTTCACAATAAAATGTTTTTATCGGTGGCAAAACAGAGATTACCAAGTATAAATCTATTGTTCCTGGCAGAATTCAACTTGGATCACGACGGGCTGGTAACACAGAATATTGTATCGTTTTGAACTTCCATTTTGCCTTTGGTTAGTTGATTTCAAACTGAATGAATACATTAGACTCAAGCAGAGCATCTTAGAAGTGAACTCTCCATTCTAACTTAAAGCAAAGCAAGGTATATGGAGAAAGAATAATCTATATTCCAGCCCGGATGACTTCAGATCCTACAAAAAGTCCATTAAAAATGGACCAGGACTCCCACTTTCCAGACCTGACACCCAGCCCACCAGAGCACACTTACTTGTAATGTTAGCTGAAGTTGTCACGTAAGGTCAAGAGCTACAGTTTTCATTTCTGACTTAGCTTTTTGCATCCTCGCTTGTTTGGGCACCAAAGCTTTTGCACTGGCATTGTCAACTTTTCACAGTTACTTTTGCAATGCTTGTGGTTCCGGGTCGTTTCCATGCAATAAAGGCATGAACAAAGAAATTATATATATCTCTCCAAATTTCCAGTAATGTTGCTAACACAGCTTGCCTCTGTTCCAACGAGATGTCAGCTTTATATTTCATAACATGTTTTTGTTTGCATGGTAACTGGCCAGTAACTTGGCATTCCTCTGCCGTTCTGCGTTTCAACACCAGTTCAGCACTAACCGCTTAAAGCCGAGCGCATACTTCCTGCGTTATTGAATTAGCAGCTACATATACACACTATAACCTTCAGCAAAGTAGCAAAGTCTATCCAACAACCAGTTGTATAGCAGGTACGGTTCCCCAGTAGAATCTCAACCGAGCCCAGGTTTGTCACCCACGGTCACACAGAGGTACGCGCAATCTTCCTGTCAAACTAGTTGCACAAGGAAATCGCTTACTCTGAACATGTCATGCATTCTGTAAAAAAATAGTACTTTATAGGTGCAGTTTGGGGAACAAGGTGAGATGCTTTTCTCATTTTCTGCTCCCTAGACCTTCACCTCACTATACACGGTCCTGCTTACTATGTCCTGGCCTGCCTGATGCACTCGGGACATCTCCATGGGTTGATGTCACTCATCCAGCCAGCAACACCAGGGACTGTTCTCCATGGGGTGAGGGACCTGGACTGGCTGCAACCAGCAGGGACTGGGAACTGGGCTGGGAGAAGGGATCCCTCAGCCACTCTGTCATCTCCTGGATATACTTGTCCTCCTCCTCTTTTACGTACAGCATGCAAACAGATCAAAAAGATCTGGAGCGTGACCTGCACCCCATTGCCACTTCTGCCTCCAACAAGCGCCCTTATGGAGATGCACTTTGTACCCACAGCGCTCCATTGTGCCTGCGTATGCACACCTGACTTAAAAATACATGACTGGCTGACACCTTCAAGCATGGAGGAAATCAAATCTGTAAATTTCCAAACGCCTTTGCCATTTGAGAGCACACATAAAGCCATATATTCTGCTTTTCAGCTGTCGCAGCTCTTAACAACCTTAATGGATTTCACAGCACAGATAGAAATGGCCTTCCAGACTTTAGCCCGAAAAAAATATCTTCGTATTTTAAATTATTCTGTTTTTCAGGTAATTCATAAAGATTAAACCGGGCAAAAGGGAAGGTGGAAGCTTACCCAGTAGTATCGTTGGGTTGGACGTTATTCAGAAAGCATAAGCTTTGGGGATCTGCGGTGCTGATTCAGCCCATTCACAGAGCCAGGGGTCAACCCACAGCTCTACTTCTCTGGAATGCAGAAATATTTATTCACATCTGGAAACGGCTCATCTGCACTGGAAACTTCTCTAATATTTTCTCTTCTATTATGATACAAAAGCTACCAAGCAATCCTTTTTTTTTTTTTTTTATTGTTGTTCTATTTATCCAGCGGTCTTCCTCTCCATTTATATACCTACTTTAAATGAGCGAGCCATGCCTGTTACAAAGTAAATCAAAACGCTTTGAAATCTGCCAAGGTCGGCACCAATAATATAAATTGGCCCATAAATATTGAGGTCCTAGTAATCCTCCCCCAACAAGTGAGCCAAATAAGAAACCAGTTAAAGCCCTCCTCTTTTAATTCAGCTGAACTATTGCTATTAGCACAGAGGCACCCCAGCATACATGAGTCCCTGGCTCGAGTAACGGTTTTCAACACCACCTTAATTAAACCTGCTCCAAGCAAATTTAATCAGTGCAGTGAACAAAATGGCTTCTGAAAGCAGGGAGCAGTTTACATTAGCGTTTCCAGCCCAACTGTCAACAGTGCTGGGAAAACATTTTGTTAAGCATCAATGGGGATTTCTGGTTAAAATAAAATAATTTCCTATTGCACCTATTCGAGCAAACCACTTTAGAAAGATCCTGAGGAGGGCGAACGCAGGGAAGACACCCACCCTGCACCCCGTCCCTTCCAGTCCCGAGAGGGACTTCTCCGGGCATCTGAAATCCTGCTCTACGTTTAATGTCAGTGGTAATTTCCTAGGATTTAAATTCGGATCGCAGACAAACCTATTCCTCTTTTTCCTGTTCTTCCCTAGGTGTCTGCTTGCGGTCAGGGTAGAAGACAGATTGCTGGGCCAGACGGACCCTCGGTCTGAGCCGGCACAGCCTTTCTTACCCTCTCATATTGCAATATGTTTCCCACACTACCCTGTCACAGGCAGCACAGAAAGTATTTGCTTTCTTTCTTTCTTCTGGCTGTATGAAGTCTATTATTTAGGTAATTACGCTAGGAACTGTACCAAGTAAATGTTTTCCTCCTCTCTCTATTGATGCGAGACAAGGCTCAAGACTGACGATAATTCTATAGCCTTGCTATACAAGTAATGTAAATCTCACTGATGGATATTTTGTATGATCTCTGATTCAAAACAGCCCAGAAAAAAAGACAATTCTCTTTAAGCCCTTTCTTCTCCAAACCCCAAATACTGTGAAAGCAAATGAGAAGCAATTCTTTCATTGAGTAAACTAAGACAGTGCTGTTAAGCAAAGCCCCAAGCTAGATTTGCTATCAATTTTTGTACCCGCAGCACAGGCAGCTGCCCAAGAGCTGCCCTCCCACTTCCACACTACCAGTCATAAGGTGCGCTGGGCAAAAGGTACAGGATTCCCCCTAAGTAACCTGTTTGCTGTGTAAAATCAGCTGGTACTGGCAACAAGGACTGGCGGATGAAGAAGAGATGTAGGGCAGTGGTACAAACTCTGATCTCCTGCTCCTGGGGACCATGAGGAGAACGGGGACATCAACCTCTTCCAGGGCTGGAGTCAAAGCACTCTCTTCGTGCACCACATCGTTGGAGCTGATAAGCATTTCCGTCGTATCGATGTAGGACTTTATTGCCACATACCCTATCAAAAATGGATGTCCTTAGGGACTACAGCCTTGTTGCCTTTTCTCAGTAGGGACATGTCTTCTGCAGTCACTACACATACAGATCTCTTTGAATGCACACTGTTATAGAGAGAACATCAAAAGGCACGGTTACATCCAGATACCAAAGTTTCATCTCAGTCTAGTTCACGTACAAAGATGAACGTACAGAAAGAGCGTTGTAGGAAAGGCCCTCTGCAAGGACTGCTTTTAACAGCCAGGTGTAAAACAACAGGAAATTTGTAAAAAGTAAAAAAAAAACAAAAAAGAAATTGTCCTTTGATTTCCATGGGTTTGTCAAATACCCTATCTCTCTGTCAATAAGCACAGACTTCTTAGGCGCTACACCAATTCCTGTGCATTTTCACCAATGAATATGTAAAAGTTTAATTCAACTTCAGTAGGAGTTAAACACAAATGAAAATACCTTATGTCTAGAGCACTCTGCCAGAAAACATCTGCTAAAAATCCCCGATTTAAACTTAGGCCTATGATATGCCAGGTTACTACTGCAATCACAAAGCAATGAGGAATGCAGGAAAAAATGGCAAGCTTTGGTGCCTTTCCTACTAAACCTCCAATAAATCTGTGAAAAATATCTCCTTCTCAAGGGGTGTGGCCTTCCTTCCTAACATTCAATTTTAACCTGCAGAGGCAAATCCGTTTTCCTAGCTCATAAAAAAAAACAAGCTCTTTTTCTTTCTCCAAGTGAAAGTATTCTGTTAATATGACCCAAATTATCAAGTAATTTTGCTTCAACCAAAACTGAATTTTTCAGCAAATCAACCCTTTGCAATGTGCAATCATCGTAAGGCCGCTATGCCCTCTGAAGGACCCGTTTGCACATATAGATGAATACGCTGGACAGGTAGCAAATACAATGTGGTTAAAACCCGGTCAGAGTTTTTAGACTCAGGATTTACAGAAAAGCATTCCCACTGCACAATCCCGTAAAGCTCTCTGGGCTGCCTGCTTTGGTGTGAAGTGAAGCAGCTCCGAGTGCTAGCTAGAGAAATACTATCACTCAAAGACACCGAAATAGCCATGGAAAGAAGACACCATGCGACAACACAGCCCTCCTACAACTGTACTGTAGAAAAGTACCTCTCTTTGTTAAAGAAAAACCAGAATTGCTCAATAAAATATTTTCTACTACTACTGAGAGAGAAAAACAAACACACACACACTAAATCTTTTACAGCTTCAGGAGAACGTGTAATATAACTTTAAAAAAAAAAGCTAAGGAATTTCAATCCTCAGGCTTTAGACACACTATTCACATGATTTCCTATACAAAATTTAAATCCACCAGTATTTCAACAGTTCCCTAAATTAATAAGCTATACTGTTCTAGCAAAGTCTGTTCAAACAATAGAAAAACAGAAAGCGAGTGGTGTCAATTAGATACTAGCTGGAAGTACAGATGAGTATTAAAATCTAAAAAGTATCTAGAAGTTAAGACTTTAGAAAAATATTCACATAAAATACCTATGAGTACAATCTTTGAGGAAAAATGTGTTAAGCCAACTACATATGGAAGCATCTAAAATTACAAGCTCTTATTCCAACTCCTGGTTATTCAGTAGCTAATCTGCACTGGAAGAAGGTAACTAAATACAAATGAATTGTTAAGAAAAACACCCAGTATTTGCTTGAATATTTAACAGCTGGAACAGCTGGAGTGGATTACTGAACAATGAAATTCAGTGTGCAGTCAGGTAGCGAGGAGAGAAAGCTCCCTGAACAAAGCCGTAACAGAAGGAAATAAAATAATAAGCATTTATAACAATAATTTTTTTCTTCTTCTTAACCAGCTATTAAATCTCACGCTGAATGTCCCATTTCACAAATAGAAATGCATCAAATCCATGTTCCTAGAAGCCAGTTTCTTTAAACCTGCTTCTTAAAGCTGAGTAGCTTCTTAATTTCATTTTATAGCGACAAGATAAAATGGGTTTTATCTTTTTTTTTTTTTTTAATTGTAATTGAAGATGTTGGATTCCCAGTGCTGGAAGGATGCTAAAGTTTCTGTATGCCTCTCCTGATTTATTTAAAAGTATATGAAGTCTCAGGAACTTTTTCAGTCACCCCTTATCTACACTGGCTGGCGTTGCTGTAAGCGAGAGGCTTATCTTGGATATTGACCCAGCACACTTTTATTGAAATGGTGCGAACCTGCTCTGACACTTTCTGAAATATATGAAAGTGCAGTATAAGCACAGAGGCCCGGCCCAAGTCCCGAGGGACACGGGACTGCAATATGCAAAGGTGTCTCTGGATGAGGAGTTGTCGGCTCAGCTGTGGAAAGCAGTGGGAACAAGGCAAACCATTTTTCATCTTTCTGTTTCTGGTCTCCACAAGCTCATGGATCATCTCCCCATCAGATAACAGCAAGTGAGATCCAATCCACCTAATTTAGATGGACTTTCTTGCATGGGAATATCACACACAAGTATTATCCTTTAACTCTTGCTTAAATGTTAGCTGCTTAATGGCAATTCCATTTGCAAACTTTCAAAAGCACCTTTTCCTTTCCAGCACAGGGAATTTGAGTACTTATTTTACAAGGGCTGCACCACTGGTATTTAAAACATAGGTAAAAGTTAGGTGGCCCAGGTCCCAGCCGTTCTCTCCTCTTGGCTTGAGTTGGATTCTCTTCTGACCTGCAGTGCTATTTTTCCCTGGACCTCCTGCTCCTGGGAGATGGTCTGGATGGTCCTTGCACCTCCAACTTTGGCCTCCAGCTGCTACGTTCCCCCGATTCACTGAAACGTTTGCTGTGTCGAGTGGCTCTTCTGGTATCGATACCATTGCAATGGCCAGGGGCTCCAACACTGGGGCCATGAGTACAAGTTAAATATCCTGACAGAGCGATCACCAATCGATCAACGAGATCAACCAAGTACCACCCTGACAAGTATTTCTTAGGAGGAGTCAACGCTTCATCAGGATGACGGAAACCTTGGAAAACACAGCAATATGGAAGACACTGTCGAGTTCAGGCGGCCAATGCCGTGCCAAAAGACCCGACAGAGCTGCTCCAGCTCCTCAGGTGGAATTCCTTTATGTTCAGGCACGGACTTGCCTTGCCAAATATTTCTAATGTGATTTACATACCTCAGAAAAGATCCCAAACTTTGCACGTTAAGCCAAACCACAAGCCCAGCCAAAGCCTCCACCTGCACAAAATGTTTATTTTTAGCAGCTGCAGACTTAGGGGAGCCCAGCAACAAATTTGACCTGCAGCTGCTCATCATGCCAACGCTGCGTCAACAAACGGCAGGTTGGCAGCGAAAACATTAAACGTAGCACTATCCGATTTATTCAATACCTTCCTAATCAGAAAGGAAACAAACACTGGCACAAGTGGGAGACCTAGATTTGAAGACGACTCCCGTTCATCCATTTGCAAAAGACCTGGCTCACACAGCCTTACCTACAGCAGCGATCTTCTTGTTGGCCAACTCCATCCGTGCCCATTCTTGGATTCAGTTGTTTGTTTATTATTTTGCAAAGGAAGCAGGTGCTTAACAACAGCTATCTCATTACAAATTTTTCACTGAAGTTTACAAGGGGCAAGGGAAAACAAAGCAAAACACTGCAAAATTGTGGACGCAACTCACACCCACAGACCTTGCTCCTTAACTCCAGCCTCGGACACAGGGAAACACCGCAGATGCGCTGGTCCGATGCCGTGTCTAAGCAGCACGAGAAGCTGAACAGCTGAGCGAGGCCCAAGCTCACGTGGCTTTCTGCTCCTGCCAATGATGCCGAAGGAGGAGGCGAGGAGCAAGCGCGCTGGGGAACTGAGCATCCCTCTCTGCCCTCCTTGGCTGTGCAATAGCCTGGGGAGGAACCAGGGAAATCTCTGCTGTGGTAGGGGCAAGGCAGGAGGGAGGGGACAGCGTTTCTCAGCGGGAACGCAGCAGTGACAAGTGAGGAAGGAAAAGATAGGGAGCAGGAGAGTCTGCTTGCTTGGATCTGGGGTAAAGGGGTGAGGGAAGACAAAACCCCATGGCTCTGGTCCATTTCTGTACGGCTGAGATACCCTAAGCTAGCACTAGTCTCGCCTCCTCTTGAGCCAGAGGTCGGGAGACACAAATTCGCATGAAAACAAGACCTTGGGTCAAGCCCATCTCGCGTGCAAGACTTTGCGCTACACCTAACCCAAAGGCAGCTGTACCGACCTGGCCCAAACCCCCATGAGGTCTGGAAAGCCTCCCATCGATCCCACGGGCTGAGTCAGCCCTCGCAGCGCTCCCGCCGGCTCAGCTCTCGGAGCGGTCTGGGGATCGTCACCTCCCGTTCCCAGAGCAAGAGTGTGACCGAGAGGTGAAATATTTGATTTCAGGTAATGGAGAGGTTGTCAGCTGCTCTTTTTTTTTTTTTTCTTTTTTTCCAACATCCTTGCCAGATTATTCACAGCTAAATTTAAATGGCGAACAGTTTCACAGGTGAAACAAATACGAGGCCAGGCTGCATGCCACCTCCTTACCTTTGCTGCATTGGCTAAGGGAGGGGGTTTTTTTTAGTTCTGCTGTGATGACTGATGATAAATGTGCAACCCTGGCAGCGTGCGACCGGCAAGGAGGCACCACTCGTGTCGGATGCGCGCTTGCCCGAATGCCAAGGAGACTCGCGGTCTGAGGGTTAAATGTCAGCTTCTCTCCTGGCTGAGAAAAACTTCACTGCACAGCAAGCAGGGATGACATGCAACCTCCGCATAACCTGACCCCTCTGGGCACATACCTTCAACAGACAGGTAAAAAAAAAATAAAAAATTTTAAAGCTCTTTATCTGATAGGCAAGTTACTATATACCGAAAGAAGGGAAACAGAGACAAAATCCTGAACAGTGCTGACTACCCACAAATCCCATTAAAAAAACAGCCAAGAGAACAATGAAACTCTTCACCCTTAATCCTGGATTTATACATGTGTTGTAATTAAAGATAAATTGAATTTCAAAGCCATCTGGAACAAAAGGGCAGCTCAAGAAGCACAACGATAGAGAGACCTATATATAAAACCAGAGCTATATACAAACGTCAGTTATATTAATACCTACTCTGCTTAATGTCAACATAACATAACCACCAACAGGTGAACACTATGCTACACAACACTGACCAAGTTTTTGTAAATTTGGTGAAGAAATGGTACTTCAGAGGAAACTTAAGATAACAATGGCCTGGCAGGGGGGAAAAGCATCCGTCCTCCAACCACTAACTCCAAAAGGAAAACGGGAAGAGCCTTCCCTGGAAAACAAGAGGGCTCTTTGAAATCCACTGTTACGTTTTGTTTTCCAAACACCTGGTGACGGTATTTTTGGCCACCAGACCATAGGTCTGATTTTGGCCACCTCCTGTTAGCAGCCTATTAAATAATCGATACGCTTTATCGCCATTTCTTTACAGGATTAGAGGAGGGAGAGGTGGCAAGAAGAGATGCTCTGTCTGAACACAAGGGAAGGGATTTGCAGCAGGAGGCCAGGCAGGCAGCAGAGCAGGTCTCCTGACAGCGGCCATGCGAACCTCCCCCCTGCTCATGGCCAGACTGGAAAAAGTTGGGAGCAATCTGGGCTGATATCGGAGCTGGTCCTGCTTCCAGCAGAGCACCCGACCGGAGCCCTCCTGGGGTCCCGGCCCACCCGAGATACGGGGTGATGCCACGTCCTGCATGGGGTTGGCAGCCTCGGAGCAGAGCTTGGGACACCTGGGTTTAGTTTCCAGCTCTGCCACAAATTCCACATGTTACCCTGGGCAGGGAAACCTAATCCCTACGCTTCCCTTCTCCATTACCTCTGCTCTTCCTGTCTGTCCGTCTCCTCAGATTAAATGTTGAACTCTAAAAGCAGGGGCTGTGTGTTCATATGGTATTTCAAGCGGTGTGGCATGATAGGATTTGGCACATTCATGTGCAGTGAAATAAATCAATCAATAGTCAGAAGAGTTATGTTACAGCATAGCGTGGGCAGAGACATCTACTACAGGGTCTACTTTTAGTTTCTTGATTTGTTTCCAAGAACCTTAAGGATAATTTCGCTTAAGTACGTAATGAAAGATTAGGGCTAAATCTGTAATAAACATGAAAATGAAGTTATGCCATACAATGAATAGTCGTTATTGTCCTCCTTCTAGTAAAAGTTTATTACACACAAAAGCCCTCTGGAAGCACGGGTAGCTATTAAAATGCCTACGCACCTAATTCTAGTTTCACTGCTGCACAAAGCAGTGGGTTCAGGAATCTCTCTGCAAGATCGCAAAAATAAATGTCAGTTGTTTACCAAAAAAAAAATTTAAAAAATGGGACATGCAGGAATTTATTTATGCACCAAAACAACTGCTCCCATTTGTTTCAGTGGAGCTACTGTACAGCGAGAACGAATTGTGCCCGCTGTCTTTTTCGGCTGTCAGCAGCTCACCAACACCGCGATGCCTCTCACTCGACTGCCTGCTGCTGCACCCTGCCCCTTGGGTCTTTCTAAATAACCACGGGCATCGTTTTGGTGTAAACCCACCACCGCCCCACCGGTGTGGCAGAAAACCTGCTGGAAATGACAGTGAAAAATGTTCCAGTACCAAACAGCAAAGCTGTAGACTCTCTTAAACTAGCCGTTACAGCACCTATATTTTAATTTTAATGGCGAATCTTATGGAACAGACATGTTGGAAGAGCAATAAATAATAAGTTATTGTACCCGATCTTTCATTTCTGAATAGTTAAGGAGATTAATGTACTCGTCTGCATTACTATTCTGAGCTATTCTGAAATGAAATCCCAGGCAGAGGACCTTCTCCACTACCACTAACGTACCAAACTGCGGGCATGCTTTGCCACATGTCTCCACAATACATGCCACAGCTTCTTGTTTGGATTGTCTTCTCTAAATGAAAGGCAGATCAATAAATAAATTTAATTAGCACATTAGAATAGTCATTATTGGGTCTTACATGTAATGGGGGAAATCAAACAACTTCAAAAGAGGTTTGTTCAATTAACACAAGTCTTTATAATGGCACTAGAATAAGACTGTATCACAGATCTACATAGCCTAGACTGCAGTTTCTTTCCAGATCGTATTGGCATGCTCCTGACAGCCATACTATCACTAGAGGGATCTGTCTGCACTTCCATGATATCCCTAATCCCTTGTTTTGAATATTTAATAACTACAGCAACTGGAAAGCAGTACACCATACTTCAGAGATAATTCCTGTAACAAAGATGGAGTGGCCGTATTGCTGCAGCCTATTCTAGTTCTTGCTCCCACTCAAACTTCTCAGCATCTTCCCCGTCGAAATGTGAGGAGATCTGGCTTTGTTGTGGATAGACCTGGCTTTGTTGTGGAGTTATCCATAGCTGCAGACCCTGAAATGCAATTCATCAGCATGGAGCAAACGTAACGCTGGGTTACGCGCATCCCCTTTGTGCCTATAGCTGAACCAGCAGCCCTGCCTGGCTACATAGTACATAGATGTACAGCATGGAGAACAACTCTCAAATTAAGGAAATTCAGCATAAAAAGGATTAACCTCTTCAGTATACTTTTTTTTTAAAAAAAAAATCCCTAATAGAATATTTTCCAAGAGAAAAATCAATAAAGTTGTTCTTCAGAGCAGTCACCTCCACTGGGTCCCAAACCAAATCCCAGAAAAATTTTTCAATGAAACCACAAACCAGTTTTACTTCAGGCAAAACCACTTGGATTTTCCTTAAAAGACAAGCAAAATTATCTACCCGACCAAGATGCTGCAAGCCTTTCTCATTAGGATACTAGCTGAAAAACAGTCAATAAAAATTTCTCACATCTTCAATTTGTCTTGTCTTTTTTGAGAAAGAAAACCTTTCCAGCAAAAAGAAGGACAAAAACCCCAACAGCAGCATTTTCCCAGGCTTGCAACAAAGCAGAATTTTTAAACTGGGGGTGGGGTGAAAGCTTTATTGGAGTTTTCAACACTTATGACCTCATCCATAAGCAAAGGCAGAAGTCTGCAAAGACAGCAATTCCGTGCAACATGCTGGTGGTTCTTTCAATATACGAATCAAATGCCTAATGCCAGTGCTGACTAGGGATTGTGTTCAGCAAAAACCAGACAGCTCTACTAGCTGTCACTATTAAACATACATAGACATCTGTGAAAAAAACAGTGTAACTGTAACAGAAAAACAACAGGCATCTTTCATCTTAACTTACTGTTAATTAAGCCGCTCATATAATTTATTTCTTGGTAATTTTACAAAGAACCTACGTAACTGTGAACTTGGTTCAAATGTGGAAAAAAAAATCTTTGAAGGTTTGTGCGAAATTCTGCTGCATGTGTACAGAAAAAAACAACCTTGTCAGTACAAAATGCCTTAAAGGAATCTCCCATCAAAACCCCAGCGAGGATGTAGATTGTTGACTGAAAAGAAGAGATCAGTGCAGTCTCTGGAGACAGTATCAAAGGCAGAGACGCTAAGCAACTGCAGATTTAGCAGATCTCTCACTTCCATCTCTTCACTCCAGGATGCCAGCCATCTCAAGAGACTAGCTCACATCAGAGGCAACGATCAGCGATAGGCTCGAAATTAAGCTTACATGATTTCACAAAAGACCGGGGTGTTTCCAAGAGATAAATACACAACTGAATGTTGAACAAGGAGCATGCCAAATGCTGATGCCATCCTGCTCGTCTCCATCAGCAGCTTCGATGGGAGCAACAGCAGAGCTAAGGATGCTGACCCGGCACCGACTGACTCCTGCTTACACAAACATACTCTCCAGGTAAATGTACAAACCAAGAGGGTTTGATATAATTTATATAAAGAATGAGGAAAACACAAATTCAAGAGACACTGCTAAGAAAGACCTAGGTGGCTGGACAGAAAGCGCTACAGAGTTCGGGGCAGCGAAGGAAGAGACGCCAAGAGATCACACAAATACTAAAAACAGGGTGCTGTAGTTTTTCCCGAACGTGGAAAATGCTGTAACAGCAACTTGGACCTCACAGGGAATGTAGATTCCTGATAATGTTAAAGAATATCTTCTACTTCTAAAAGGCAGTCTACATGCCATCGCTTGGTAGATATCAAACTTAAAATCTTTAAAGTTACAAATCAGTGGTTTAAAACACTCAAAAATATGGCTTGTTTTAAGGCAAAACCTCCTTTCACACAGTGCAGAGGTGCTGTGTTCTAGCAATTGAAATCCACCCCACCCCCCCTGGTAGGACTAGCAGTGTTGTCCTAGCTCTAGGTCACCACCAGCAATACATATAAGATAAAAATGTTAGCTTTCCTCTTCCATGATTGCATGATGCACACTGATTAAACATTTGTTCTCTAAAACTGGAAATGTTATTTTGCATTAGGAAATCACAGAGGTTTTGATTTGTTTTGGCTTTCGTTTGCAGTTTGACTCTCTGAAAAATGATACAGGAAGAACCAAAATGCACCCTACTTACACTGTACGTGAAGATAAAGTCTAGCAAAAATCTCTTCGCTTGTGATGGATAGCCTTACACAGCAGGAACAAATACATAAATAGCAACACACTGAAACTGCCTCCTATTCACATATTCAAATCCCTGTAACTTAGACGTATTTATGTTGTCTGGAACAGCACAGAATGAAGATGGCAACAGATCCCAGCCCAGCCCCACTGGGAAATTCTGGGTCAGCGGCTGGAGAACCATCCTGTGCCACTGGGCAGAGCTTGGCATGCTCCCCTCCATGCAGGGACTGCTGCCTTGTCAACTGCGGGGTGGAGCGGGAAAAGAAAAAGACAGTAAAAAAAGAAAAAAAGAAAGAAAAAGAGAAAGAAAGAGAAAGTCTATTCCTTCACAAGACTGTAAACCTCAGCATTGCTGGCAGACCCTCATGAAGCTCCCAACTTCTCTCCCGGTGAGAACCCCGGCACAAGCAGGAACGCCTTCCAAACACAACGTGAATGGCAATGGTTTTTAAGTGGAAGCCTCTCCATGCCTCCGTTCCCCAGCTGTAACATGGAGACAATTGTAGCCCTCACCACACTGAAGTCTTCTGAAAATAAAAACACGTATTTGAGGCTACCAGATGAGACACATTAGGACTGATTGTCCCATAAAGGTCTCAAGAAAAGTCATTATCTCAGAGAAAGTTTTCAATAACATGCAAAAAATACTCTTGATCTACGACATAGTGAGTTAACTCCCAACTATTCACTGTGCTCAGACATATTTTGTATCATTCCTTTGATTCCTGGCTTTTCAAATACGCCTCTGTTCGCAATTGTTTCCTCCAGGCAAAAATACTCCCCAGGTAAAGTAAAAACATGACATCAAATACAAACCAAAATAGCAGGGAATGCTGGTGTACAGAGTAGTTATTGTGCTAGCTGTAATAGCCTGATGCAAGAGCCACACAAAAGTCCTGCGATAATACAAATATAAAATTCTAGCGCAGACAAAGATATACGCCGAGGCACGATATAAATGAATGCCTACTACTGAGTTACATCAAGGCTGAATTTTCCCCTGGAGTCCATGATTGATTAATTCCTGTAACTTTGGTACCCGAAAGACAGGAGATTTTTCTTGGTAGTAAAGAGCCTTATAAGATATACTTAAACGGATTATGTTGATACCTTTCATGATGTAACCCTAATGATAATTTAATTGAAAAAGTGCTTTAAGCCATAATAGCAGAGACGACAGGATTTCCTTTTTTCACTTTGACAATTATGGGCCAGTTCAGAACTGCCCTCAAAATAAGGAGGAGGACACATTTCCAATCAACTTAAAAGAACCTGTCAAATTCTGCATCAGTTTTCCTCCAGCCAAATACAGAAACTTACTGGCATCAAAGCCCACAGATTTTCTCTTCTCTACTCCCAGATATTTCCTTTTCCATCGTGGAAATCACTTTACATTTATCCACGTGCAGGTGTGCTCATTACTGTATTACCTTACACGTACTATTTTTGCTATCTGCTCCTCCGAGCAAACAGCTCCCCAGTGATCGAGAAGCCAGTGGGCAAGGCTACGTGACTCTTACCTGTTGTTCTCTATACTTTCTCCGATCCTCTACCTTTTAGTGCTTCATATATATTTTTTGAGATGCCATCGGGTTTATAAGATTGAGAGCATCATGCCACTAATGAACATACGGATCATTGGCGGTACATGTATTGGTACCACCACTTCACAGACATACTGCTACCAGAGACAGAGTAAAATGATTTATTTTTTTTTAATACAATCATTTTCCTTTCCACAGCTGTCCTGCTGATATATATACTTCTCATAGCCAGCCTGCAAGGTGTGCATGAACCAGGACAAACGCTAAAACTGCCTCTGCAGGGACGGTGCTGTCGGGAGGGTGCGGCAGGACGCGATAGGAGTTTGTCCGTAATCCCATCCTGTTTCCCAGGCTTGGGAGGGAAGTTACAGTCAGCTGAAAAAGCTGATTTTCTGCCAATATTTTAAGAGGGCAAGTAGGATGAGCTAGGTGTTTATAGATCAGCTAACCTGGTATTGATTTCAGGCAAAATAACATAAAAGCTGTTACAAATAGGATCAGTAAAGAATTAAGGGATGGTAGTATAACCAATGGAAATCAACACAGTATTATGGAAAAGAAGTCTTATCGCAGAAGCTTGGTATCATCACAAGTATGGTTGGCAACACTCCTGGGGAAATAATACACTTAAGACTACTGTCAGGCATTTGAATTAGTTTTACATGACATTCCAATTAAAAATTATCAGTGAACATAATCAATGAAGAATAAAATAGATTAAAAACCTGCTGATCTATCTCAAAAAGTAATTGTAGATGGGAAACTGTCAGCAATTACAGACAGCTCTAAGGCAATTTTATATGGATTTGGTCTCAATCTAGTGTTGCTCAAATTCTGTCAGTAACTGGGGGATAAAGTAATACTAACAATATCACTGATAAAGGTTTCTGAAAGAACAGTATGAGGTAAGTAAACACCAGACCAGATCACTTCCAGAGAGTAAACCACAATAAATGATAAAGTAGGCTCAACCTCAAATAACCAGCCTCCCAGTGCCATCTCCTCTAAAGTTCACACATGTACAGATAAAAAAAATACAGGTCACCCACGAAGGACACAGGATGCACTTGAAAAGCTGTGACTTAAAGGAATTTACAGTCACTGTGACTGACCATTTCAACGTACAATTACCAAGCAATCAAGTCACAGAGAAAACCACTTTTCACGTATGGAAACTGGAGCAGTAAGTTGATACATGTGACTGTAAATAACGCTAGTGAAGCATTTATTGCACGCCAAAACTTCTGGTACCCACTTTTTCAAAAGGAGGTTGTCCAGTTAGAAATGCCTCAGAAAAGAGCAAACATAATGATCTGTGCCCAGGGTACTCTGTTGTACTCTGAAAACAAAAAATAAAAAAGAACACACACACACACAAAACCAACAAAACTTAAGACCTGAGTCTAGGTCTCAGTTTGTTGAGGAGCAGGAGAAATTGGAAACACCTCGCATCGTCTGAAGGAAGAATCCCAGACGTGCGCAGCGATGAAAGCTCAAGTGGATGAACTCACCAATGGAGGAAAAGGAGACACAAATAAATAAATGGTACTTCTTGTCTCTTCTCCTCTAACATCAGTCTTTTTATCCAACCACTTTCCCTGGCCCAGAACCCGAAGAACAGAAGGAGTGAAGAGGAGGTGGCGGCAGCACTGGGAAGTACAAAGCAACGTGCATTAAGATATCTTGCAGCTAACCAGGCGTAAGTGCTGATGCTACAAACAGCAGGGCATTGATGGTGTCCCTCTGATAAGCAGGAAAGCTTTCTTTCCCAGCTCTTGGACAATCCTGTGCCTAAGGCATCAACATTCTCTTCAGCCACAGAATTCAATCCCTATCTATAATGAAGACAAGAACTATGTACGTGCGTGCACTGACTGGTGAGGAAAAGCTCAGCGCAGCTTCTACCCTCAACTTCCTTTTCCAGAAAATTTATTTGTATCATTGAGTAATCCTTTTGATGAAAACCCTGTAATTTATTTTGCCTTCCAAGGCAGAGACATCAGCACTTCCTAGGCAGGAAGGGTTCAGAGACTCAGAGGAGTTATCACCCAGCCACAGCCATACAGTCAGGTTTTGGTCACCCAGCGGGCTCTTCACACCTGGTTCAACCACAAGGACCTTGATCTTGGCCACCTTTCACCATGTTACTCCAAACCTATGACTGATCACCTACTACCCTCAACCACCACGGTAGCAGTGGCTCTCCCTTCATTTCACAAACATTCTGTGAAACAAAATACAGAGCAAATATAATACAAAGTATTATTTAGTCCCTCAATAACTAGATAGCTCCAAAGGATATCCAAAAGGATAGATATCCTTTTCAGCCTATCACCTAAACATTTAATTGGTACCACTGACTTGCTCAGATAATTGTTCAATCTTTCCTTGTGGTCCCTTGTAAGTGTTCCACATCTGGTTTTGTGAGATGAGAAAGGAAAGGCTGAGTTAAGCCCAAGAGAGTTACAACTGGCATTACAAAGCCATAACATGAATGGGCCGGCCCCGACTTCAGCTTTTCAAACAGTCCTGCATTCCCAAAGATATCCTAAAGACGTGAGCATTATACGAGTCTTCTGTTTGCTTTATGCACCCAGAATGTCTTCCTATTGCATGAATTTAACAGCAAATACTTACGTTCTCAGGCCTTTTCATTCACTGGCCTTTCATGCACTCCCGTGTTTTCTCATTTTCATTGCTGCACACCCCCTTTGTGGATATGCAGCAGTCCTCGACAGACATGGAAAAAGAAGTTTACTTCATCCCTAACATACTGCTGATCTGCTTATCACCCATGCTTCTGACACTGAAATCATGGAGGCACAGAAAATCAGCACGAAGACTAGCATATTAAGGGATGAAAGAGAAGCATTTAGAAAAACTTACACCAGAAAAGGGGACAGAAAAAGACAAGGTTCGATCTAGATGTGATGTGAACAGAATGAATATGCCCACAGGGCATCTGAGGATGCAAGCAGTAGGTGGTCTTTAAAGCTCTCGTCTTCATTCCCAACAAACTAGAGGTGGCAGCTGGGGAATGCAAAAAGCCTACGGATAACCATACCACCGTTAACTTCGTTGTTAGCATGTCCCACCACCACAGTCTGGAATTCAGCTTGCAATTTACTGGTTGTTTGCCACCAAACAACACATCCCACCTTTCTCCTCCCTGAGCTCACAGCTGCAAAATCCCATCCCTTCATGCCAGCCTTGGTGTTCATCTGACCTGGGCCACTGATGTGGCAATTTAGGGATCTAAACTGGCAGAAAATGTTTCACTTTTAATCTTTCTTATATCTGGTAGGCTAGCTTTCCGCTGGTTTGGTTCTCTGAACTGGCCCCCCAAGGATGAGAGGGGCACCAAACGAAGGGAGGCAGCAGCCACCGTGGTGCAGGGGGCTGGAGCAGCACCAGCGCTCCCAGCAGCCGCCAGCCCGGCCACGAGCAGAGCCACAGCACAAAACTCGTCCTTGCTTACCACGAGACCTTTTTTCCTAACAGTATCACATTCATTACCTTACAGAGCACCTTCTGAATGAGGATATGCTACATTTTTGAGTGATCAGTCAAACCCAAACAATCAATTACATCTTTTGTCAAAACTGTTTACTCTTTCACACTGTGCTGGAGTCATTAAGAATGAACACGGAGCAGGACTGGTTATTTATCCTACTCCTCTTGCCCTGAAAGGGAATTAATCTTAAACTTTCCATTTAATGATCTCAATAAAGGCTCACTGTAAATGACAGCAGGCTGCACTGACAAATATTTAAAAACAGAAGGGCCTTCAAACGACAGAGTTTAGCAACACACAACTGTTCCTCAACACGCACGTCAAGTGACACCGAACCTCTGTGGAAGACAAGGTTAAAAATGCACTGCCCACCACTCCAGCGCTACAGAAAACACGCTGCAATTAGCAACCTCTAGAGACTTATTCAAGCTGAGAAAGAAAGATAAAAGTGAAAGGAGCAGATTCAAAAGCAATTCTTAAAACTGCTGGCCAACTCACTTAATATTCTCTCTGCGTCTACGCAGAAAATGCAACCCTTCTGTCAAAGAAAGGTAATTAATGAGCCCGCCCTACCCATCCATCGCCCCTCTTGGGAAGCCGGCCAGCAGCGTGCTCCAGCCCGCACAGCGAGGTGGGCGATCGCGCTGCAGCCCCGCACGGGCCTCGGACAAAGCCGCGGACTGCCCCGTACCCAGAACCCTCACGGCGAGGAATGCCTTCAGTTGAGGGGATACAATTTATTATGTCCAGGGTGGGACAAGCACACCCCTTGGCTTGGCCTGGCCACTGTCCTCGGCAAATCCCTCCCTCTCACTACTCTGTACCACGCTGACCTTCCCGTGTGCACCAAAACTAGCAAACATCTTTTGCAAGAATAGAACAAAACAGGATGTTTTCAACTCTGTTCAGGGTGATTTTTACCAAAACGCAAGAGATGGGGCTTAAGCATTCAGAGAGGCCTCTTTGCACGATGCTCCCTCCCCCCAACATTTAGTAGATTTTAATCCGCACTGCTTGCCTACGTGGGGTGTTTCTTCCCTTTCCCTCCTCTCCAGAGGAAAAAGAGAGTCTGCTTTTATGTACTTCATAAATTTCTAAATCCCACTTTAAAATTGATGCAATTTTTATCCTTATTTTCCTCCTTTGTTGCCCTACATTTCCACTGCTCCCCTCCATGGATCTCCTTCCACCCAAGCAAAGCTGACAGCTCCCCACAGCAGCAAGCCATGTTGACGGCCATCATCTCATTCATATGCACACTCAGAGCACTATAAATCTGCTCAAATATCATCCCTCTCCCGGGGCAATGTTTTTTTTCCCCAGAATATCTACATTGCTAGCTGCAGAAATTTCTACTTCTAATTAACTTACAGGTTCCAAATACCACCAGCTGGAACGGCAGTGCGCCGCCCCAGCCCTGAATGCAGGGGAACCCAGCCGAAGGACGAGGGTCTTGGCTATTTTGTTCCTTTGCTTTGGTGCTTTTTTTGTTTGGTTTGGTTTTTTGTTGTTGTTTTTTGTGGGTTTTTTTTGTTGTTGGTTTTTTTTGGGGGGGGGTTGTTTGTGGTGGGTTTTTTGTTTGTTTTTCCCTTTGACAGCCAGCAAGTTGAAAACTACCAGACCCTTTTTAATCACTACATGAATGGACAGCAAGTAATCCATGAATTGAACGAATTGAAACTATCCACACAACTCTTAACTGATATTTTTGTTGGCCATGTCACATCACGTTATACTTCTGACGTGTCATGTTTGTGCCTGAGTCACGGTGCAACCTGATGGAAGAACAAAGCAATGCAATGGGATGTACCAGCAAGGTCAAAAAACTCATACGACTGTTGATTGACAGCCCACCACTAATTTGTATTTAAGTTAATTCCTTCCAAAAGACAAGAACAAAGTTCAGAGAGGGTTAAAGTGCACATGCAGAGTTTAATAATCTATTAACACAATAACCTGCCATATATGACTATGCAATAAGTGGAGGGAATTTGCCAGAAACACTTCACTTTGCAAACAGTATTTACAGCAACGCTTGATTCATGACACACTCTGTATACACAGAGACAGGCAGTGTTTCTCTAACAAGAAGGCTCCAAGCCATGAGCTGAGCAGTCCTAAGGTAAAAAAACCCTCTAAGCAGCAGCCAAATGAGAAAATTAAGGTTATCATCTTCTCAATTTTTGTTGATGAAAACTATTTACTATTGGGGCTGAGTTCAGGCAGGCTGGGAAAGAGAATCCAATTTCAAAGTAGTGTCAAACAGCAGCAGGGAAACAAAGTGGGGATTTTAATCTTAAAACTTTTAAAACTGTAAAGATCAACTCATTAAATGATCTCTGCCTTTAAACTCCTGCTTTTTTGATGGATAGGTTTTGGGTTTATTGCATTTTGTTTATTTAATGCAGACAACAAGGCTGATCTTCATTTTCATTTAAAACCAAAGGCAATTATCAGACAGCCATGGTGCTGTCGCTGGGAAGAGAGTCACCAGGCTTCACTCTTCTGCCCGACGTACAGGCGAAGGCTTGCTCCTTCAGCTGCTTCTGCATTACAGCAAAGGAGCCGTGCTGTGCCGCCAGCCTCGTCATCCTCCTGGAGAGTGAGCTGGGACCTCTGGGACCCTAAACCAGTCTCAAGGAGAAACTTCAAAAGAGCAGGTTTGTATTCCTTACGGTGGTAATGGAGACCCTAACATTGAAGACGGTGTGATTTGTGATGATGATCTTAACCCAGTACCACTTGAAGAAATGAATTAGTTACTGCCTTTTAAGATCATTCATATTTTGCCCAAATAAGGCTTCAAGAAAGTTACAACCAAAGTTCTTTTGGCTTGGGGTACCGCTTTTGCTGCCTAAATAAGCCCACAGAGCACTCAACCAGTAAAAGAACAATGACGCCAGCAAAGTGCTCCTTGTGTTATACCAATATATGCATGCTTTGGATCAGGAGAGTAAAAACACCGCAAGCAGAAGCAGCTGGTAAAGACCCTACAGGAGCCTTACAGGACAAAAAGGGGTGACGGACAAATCCCAAGAGGGCCACAACCTCGCTGCTCAGTCCAATATACATGGTAACACAAGAGAACAAAAAGCAAAGCAAAGCAAAGGGAGACCAAATTTCGCTCAACCTTGGTTTTGCTGAGGTTTTTCTGTGACTGGGAAGACTTTTTTAAAAAACAACTTGTGTGCAACATTTCAGCATTGAAAATATGCAATGCAGATTCAAAAGCACACTGAAGTTCAGACTCCTTTTAGGTTTCCTTGTCTTGCACCTGTAAACTGGATGCATCCAAAAAATCAGTCTAGAAAACACTGGCCATGTATAAAACCACATTTCAGAAATGTCTATGTTATAGCCAATATTCCATCCAATCCTACTGTGCATGTGTCCTACGGAGTAGTGCAGTCCTCATATGATATTGCGTGGACCACTGACAACTACATCTCTCCATCTGGCAGTCCCTGGAACCAATGCAATCCCATGGTGAAAACCTCAACACCACCACTGCGATTCAAAAGCATAAGCAAAGTCATCCGATTGCCTTACCCACCAAAGTAAATCTTGCCTTCAAGACAATTCCTGTGGGAAGGATTGTTTTGCTATAGGATCTTGTAGACCAAAGAAAATCAATGGGTTGATACAGGAAACGGAGGGGTTTAATTTTTGTGAGACAGTGCTTTTTAAACATATTTATCTTAGCGTATGTGACTGAAAACAGGAAGATGTATCAGGGCAACATTAGAAAAACCCTTAAAATTGCAAATTTTGGCACCAAGTTTTCACAAACCCTTTCACCATCCCAAAGAACTACATAACAAGCACTCGGGCAGGAGATTTACAGCTTCCCGTTCAAGCCCCCCAGCCATCAATCTAAAGAATCAATTCCTGCTCCATCCAAGCAAAAATGCAACCGAAAGACCAAATACACCTCTTTGAAAATACAATCGCAAAGTCAGAGTGTACAGAAGGTACCCCCACCATTAACATAGTTATGAAACTGGGAAGCTGCATCAATCTTTAGCAACATATTTTGCCTTCGCTGATGCTGATCTGAAACAACACAAGGACTGCGAGATGATTTTCTTACTGAGTAGCACCATACTTGGAGTAATACATTACTGGTGGGACTCCCCTGATGATGTATTACACTAATGCATCATTAGGATGATGTTTCACACTGATGATATATTGCAGTGCAACATAATGAGAGCAATAGCTCACTGGGTGCATAATCCTGCCAGGAGATGCGCGCCTGCAGCTCTCTGACTTCATTTGCAGTTCAGGGTGTCCAAGGCTTAGATGGATGAGATCCTCAGATACACACAGCTTTAAAGGATGGAGGATGGCAAGAGTCAGAGAAATGCCAACATACAGGTGGGTGCAGTTAATTACAGGATACAACGTACAGTATGCTAGTATCAAGACGCACTTTAGCATCGTGTTTTTACATCTGTGCAAAACAGCTTCAAACTAAGGAGCTGCTGTAGGCACGGCTGCCGAAGCTCCTAATTCTTATGCTTGCCTGCAGCAGCCATCGTCGCAGACTCTGGTTGCTTGCAGTCTTGATAAAAATACTTAGCTTAAATTTTCCATGCCAGATGTCTGTTAGAAGACGGGGGAAGGTTGGGGAAAGGGGACGGCTGACTGTTTTTAATCAATAACTTCAGTGAAATCAGTTCTGTTCAGCTGTTTCTATGACCCAGACTAAGAAAAAAAATAGGGAGTTTTGCCAACAATGAAAGATTCTGGTGACCTTTATCCTGACCTTTTTTTAACAGAGCTATTTGATCTGTATGAAATTTTAAAAAGACCTTTGCACTACGATCAGCGTCACTGACAAGAAGGCAACATTTTAAGATTTGTGAACTCTTCACCGTGAAACTGTATACAATGTTCAAAAAGAGGGCAAACTGATATATAAACAAGGAAGGAACAAGCCAGTCTGAATAAGAAAAGAACTTCTCCTCCAGTCTCTCACAAAAACATTAACATTTACAGTTGACATATCTATAACATTATTTAGTTTTCGCTTCAATACCTTCAGGGTTCTTGACTAAGTCTAAATGTGCACACCTACACAACAATACAACATGGATCCTGCATGCAGTTCACAACTTTGTGGATTTATTCAGTTCTGGAAAACCTAACAGTATTTTAGACAGCTACCTAATGTGCTCTGCACGTTCACCTTCCAGGTTCTCCAAAATAACCGTCATCCATGACTGACGGACCAGTCTCCTCTCCTGGAAACATCAGCTTCTCTGGTCACACATTCAAAAAAACTTTGCTTTCATACTTTTCTCCTGACAACTGTAACGGAGAAACCACAGGGTATCTAATGAATCAGAGGAGAGTATAGCCACCTCAACTAGCTAAATGATGAGTTAATATCTCCCTCCCCTGTCCCCATGTAGCCTTTCAGATTGCCTGAGCTACAGGGCTCTGCCCTGTAGATGCTATCTCCAGCTGGTATAGCAAACAGGTTGGGAATACAGAGGAAAGAGCCGATGTTTCCAAGATCCACCTCTGCACCAGAAAAAGAAAGACAGACAAAAAAAAAGAAAAAAACCCCATAGCTTTAGGACACCACTTCTGATCAGCCCTCCAGCACATCCTGGGATAAATTAATTTCTAAGAAGAAGATTACGCCAGTTGAGCATCACGTTGACCTAGAGAATAGCCCAAATCCACCTGTCAGGGTAGCGGGTGTTTTCCAAGCAGGGCTGTTCCTTCCCCATCACCCAGGGAGAGAACAAGGACCACAGCAGAGAGAAGAAACGGCCAGCACAAACCCCAAGTTGTAGCTTGTGGCATACAGCTATGCTGTCTCCAACCCTGGGGATGACAATGAAAACTCTTCCTTGCAACCTGTTTAAGGGATAAGAGGAAAAAAAAAAAAAAGACCAGAATGGCTTCATGAATTTCCTCCACCAGGCGCCCATGCAAGGGCCAACCGCGTCCTGGCCATAAATTCTCTGGCATGGGAGCATTATACCAAGGGAAAGGAATGCCTTTCCATCTGTGTATTTCCCCTCAGGCGCTCACTTGATAATGAAACCAGTTAAGGTCTTTGGGTTCACAATGTTATTATAGTCGGATAATATTTTGTTTGCAGCTGAGCCTGAAGAACTCCTAAGTAGCACATTACAGGCACCATACACCTGTTAAGTCATGGCGTTTCTTCTTTAAGTGGACAAATCTGTTTTAGCCATCTCCAGAGATTTTCCACTCACAGTTAATTACAAAGTGCTGACTGTACTCATTTCCTGATCTGAGAGGGTATCTATAACAAATGTATGTCACAGGTGAAGCCCCTTCCCTCTATCCCTCAGAAATACCAGCAATCCTTCTAGCAGCCCCAGCTGCCCTCCTTCACCCCTTTTCCCCAGCCCTTCCAGACCTTCTGCTCCAGCACAAACACTGTGCAGAAAATAATAATCTCTTATTAGGAAAGAAACTGCACGGGTTGACTGAGCCTAACATTTTAGAAAAAAAATTATTACAGAATTGATTAGGTCGGAAGAGACCTCTGGGATCACTGAGTCCAACCTTTGCCCCAACACCACCATGTCAACTAGACCATGGCACTAAGTGCCACGTCCAGTCTTTTCTTAAAGACCTCCAGGGATGGGGACTCCACCACCTCCCTGGGCAGCCCACTCCAATGCCTAATGACCCTTTCTGGGAAGAAATGCCTCCTCATTTCTTGCCTGAACTTCCTCTGGCGCAGTTTCAGACCATGCCCTCTCGTCCTGTCACCGGTTGCCTGGGAGAAGATGCCAACCCCCACGTGGCTACACCCTCCTTTCAGGTCATTGTAGAGAGC
>NW_009623293.1:0-4153 GCF_000690535.1 Cariama cristata
GCCCAGCCTGTATTTGTGCTTGGGATTGGACCGACACATGTGTATCTGAATGTAAACTTAAACTAATGTATTTCAAACAGCATTTCAAATAATATCTTTACCCTACCAAAACTATGGTTGCAGCTACTCTTTTCCCCATTTTCAGTGAGAATTCATGCCAGTCAACCTTTTCAAATTACAATGATTTTATCTACACATTAATATTCAAACCATTTGTTACTGTTTATTAAAAGTGCTATGTTAAAAGTTTTTTTTTAAAAAAAAAATCCCACTTGCATCATATCCCTTTAATGTAGGATTTATATATTCCTGAAAAGGTTAATGCACAGGGCTGCAACATGTTTTATTAACATACTGAACCAGTCAGATTATGGTCACTTGCACATGTGAAACGCTCTACTAATGTGGATGCCCTCTGTTTTGTTAATGTCTGAAAAGGGGAAAATTATGGACCAACTCTTTTCTTTTTATGCAGAAGAGAGGAGCAGACATGCTAAGCAGTTTTAGGTGCCCAGGCTATGTGGAAATTAAGGATTTGTATCAAGAAGTAACTAACAGTTGCATTAGGCAAGCTGCTGGTACACACCTCATCTCTCTTGATGCACATTATGGCACAGCCAGTTGCTGGTCACCTATGGTGCAGTAAATTCAAACTATATTTTAAAATGTCATCACAAGTTGTGAAATTCAGATTTATTGAAACAAACCAAACCAAAACACAAAAAAGAACTATAAAAGAGCTTTTGGAGATTTATTTATTCCTTTTCTGTATAATGTTTTTTCCCCCAAGAATACCGTACTTCAATATGTACTTATTCTTCTTTCCCAGAAGACTTGTGAATACTGGTTAATCATGCAACAATTATTTTTAACTCCTTTTTAATTATAAACATTAGGTTTGGCAAAGGATGTGTCTCATTCTTATAATATAGCTTTAACTCAAGGCCCACTTCTGCAATTTGCATCACAGGAATAGTGTTTTATACCCACAAAAAAAATTCTTGCAATCTCTTTTCTGGGCAAAAGATTTTAACTGAGCAGTAGAATTAATTACACCTTTAATTTGTAACAGTAGTTGATAGGTTGAAAAATGTCTGGAAGCTAATAAAAACAAGCTGAAAGAGGTCCTTATGCTTGTCATTTAATGACAACCTGTTCATCACTTGTGGTCAAGAGCTTGTTTGAAAGAGTTATTTTCCCCTTTTCCTTCTCCCATCCAAGCTGTTTCTTTACAATATCCCCTCCTTGTTTTCCAAGGCCATCCATGATCTGGTTTTGCTCATTGCAACAGATTTTAATATGTCAACAGAAAAGTGATGAGGGCATTGCTGTGCACTGTTGCTATAGAAGTGTTATTTTTGAAATGCCCAACCTTATTTATCATGACAAGAACTTTAAAATTCTCTATTCCTAAGCTGATTTTACTGCTTAATTCAGAATCTCTATTTCAATGCAAGCAAGACTGTATACCTAGAAAACAGAATAAAGATGAAACCTATTTACTTCTGAATTTCCTTCTGTGCAGACACTATATTTCAGCAGACGCTGTCAAATGGCTACATGCTCAAACAATATTTTACTATTACATCATCATAAATAATTCCTACAAACGTAACGACTTGTGGTGCAACTTGCAGCCTTGGTGGCATCTATACTTCAGTCTCAGCAGAAAATATCTAGATTTTTAGGAATAAATAACTAAAGATTTCAAATCAGCTATGCAGTAGTTCCTTGTTTACTGAAGACAAAGATAACATGAACAAGTAACGTGCCCTTGTGGTAAAGGCGGCTGATAGTATCCTGGCTGCATGAGGAGTGTTGCCAGGAGGTTGAGGGTGGTGATCTTCTCCTCTACTCAGCACTGATGAGCCCACATCTGGAGTACTGGGTCCCTTTCAGGGCTCCCCAGTACAAGGAAGACATGGACATACTGGAGAGAGTTGAACAAAAGGCCATGAAGACGAATAAGGGACTGGAGCATCTTACAGAGAAGGAAAGGCTGAGAGAGCTGTTCGGCCTGGAGGAGATCAGGTTCAGGGAGAATCTCATCGATGCATATAAATATCTGAAGGGAGGATGTAAAGAAGATGGAGCCAGGCACTTTTCAGTGGCACCTATGACAGGATGAGAGGCAATGGGCACAAACTAAAATAAGGGAGCTTCTATCGGAGTATCAGGAAAGGCTTTTTACTTAGAGGGTGACTGAGCACTGACATGAGCTACCCAGAGAGGCTGTGGAGTCTTCAACCTTGGAGATATTCAGAATCTGTCAGGACGTGGTCCTGGGCAACCAGCTCTAGGTGGCCCTACTTGAGCAGGGGGTTTGGACCAGATGAGCTCCAGAGTTCCCTTCCAACCTCAACCATTCTGTGACTGTGCTTACATATGTTTTCTATTGGTTATGTATTTTAATAATGTTGAAGTACATAGCATCATGAGATCTGTGGTAAAAAATTGGACTCTTTTTTCAGGTAACTTCCATTTAGGACTCATACACTTTCAAGAACAGCAACATTTTTGTTAATTATCTCAAACTCTGTGTTTACTTTGTGCTCTGTTGTGTCAAAAAGAAGCACAGTTAATTCATATTAGCATTTGAACAGTCTGTTACAACTTTACAGAATTGTATCTTGTTTACTTTCAGATTTTTTTAACAGCTTTCCTCCACCTCCTAATATATTTGTCAATTTTTCAGTGTTACAAAGCTTTCCAAGCAAAATAAGAGCTGAGAGCAAAAGAGGACCATGTAGAAGACTGTGTCCGATTTCTGCATAATTGCGTGATTACACTTTTTTTTTAACATAGACAAACATCCATCACGTTTTAAACTGACTGATGGACTACTGAAATTTTAAAGCGAAAGAATAATATGAATTTGTCAGAAGATCTGTATAACATCAGACTTCACCTAATTTCTGCTGGAGCTGGAGAAATCTTAATTAAATAACCCAAGTGATGCTGAGTTTAAAGCATCACTCTGCTCCAGTGCCTAATTACGGTGTCTGTTAAGCATTTGTATCTAATTCTTAATTTGCTAATTTTATGTTCTAGATGCTAGAACATACTTACATTTTTCATGATAGTTTAAAGGGCCTTACTTAACATCTTTTTTTGTATGCACTTATAAGGCCACAGAGCAGTCATCTCTTAACAGGTACATTGATTAAGTAAATATTATATTGTACTTTACACTACTGTACTCATACCTAAGATCACAGGAAAAACGCAGAGGATTTTTAAACTGATGACATTCTTGGTCATAATGATACTGAGTAGAGGACCAGGCGAACTCTTCAGCTTCAGAAATCAAATTATTTTCAGTTGCAGTTGAACTGTTTTCTGAACCAGCTTAAAGAACTACAATTCTTAAAAATACTTCATTCATCATGAAAGGAAATTTCTTACTTTACTTTCTCTTTTTCTGAAGAACTGCACTTCATTGTAAGTGTATACTCTCAAGAATAAAATCAGATAATAAGTTTAGACAAAAACACTAGGAATAGACACTTAAAAAGATATCTGCCATCTTGATTCTGACTTTAAGCTATTTCAGAGTTTCTTAGGGGAAAAAATACTGTACATGTGCTGCAAAAAGAACAGTACTGGTGAATTCTGGAGATTCTCTAGGATGTGATGAAACTCAGTGTTTTCAAATCACAAGGAGTCAGAAATATCTAGTTACTACTGGGTGCAATGACAAGAGTTTTCTAAAAGTTATTCAGGAAATTTTCTGAAAACCACCTCAGAAAATTGTGAACTTCGAAGAACATATTTTCCCTAAAGCATACCTTGTACTTCCTTCAAATCAAATGGTGTGTGATGGAGAGAGTCTTTGAGCTTCAAGGCAAGACTACCCAAGTCAGAACTGCTACTTGCTTTTCCTGCACATCAATGAAGAAGTTATTTATAAGAAGTAACTGCTCTGAGAAGCTAGACAGATTCATTATTGGAAGATTCTGGGAGTTGAGGTGAGGGAGGGGAACAATTATATTCTTCTGGCCCATGTAGAGATACTTTCTACCAAAATAAGAGGAAAGGCTAAATATTGCATTAGCTACCTTTATGCAACTGAAAGGACTCATATTTGCTTAGCATTTGTTTTGCAGTTATATATATCTATATATATAAAAATCATAGAATCATAGAATCATTA
>NW_009623294.1:0-1157 GCF_000690535.1 Cariama cristata
CAAAAAACCCCCGCGGGTTTTTTTTTTTTTTGTTTGTTTGTTTTATTTTTTTCCATGTCCTTTTTTGCACAACTTCTTACCTCGGAGTCGTCCGAGAAGTACAACTTTTTGGTTCTTTTCCACGTGAAGATGGGTTGGTGATTTTGAGTTTCAGGACTTCAGCAGAGGGAATAAACAGATGTTTGAAAACTTTAGGCAGGACAAGGGGTGGGTTGTTTGGAAGGATGGGTGGTTTGGCGGATTCCTAATAATTTATTTTCTTTTTTTTTACTTTTAGTTGCATTTGGGGGGCTACTGGAGGGGGAATCGTATTACTGGACTGAAGTCACAGATCATACACGCATATGGAGCACTAGTCCTACATTTTTAATTATGACATTTAGCATTTCTCCTTCACACCCCCCCCCTTCCCCCTTCTTGATAGTTACTGGGAAAAGAGAGGATCTGGGTGCGAAATGCTGGAACATTTCTAGTCTGCAGCGGGGGAAGGGGGCACATTTGAACCCTACTTTACAACTCTTTACGATTTTATTTTATTTTGGGGTGGGTTTGTGCACATTTTGCCTTTTTTTTTTTTTTTTTTCCCTTGGGTCGGTGTTAAGGTCCTCTTTTTTTTGTTGTTTTTATTTCATTCTGCTTGTAGGACCGGCATGATGGAGTGCCCAGCCACAGTTCCAGGTTGTCCCAGCTGGGATCCGTCTCCCAGGGACCCTACTCCAGCGCTCCTCCGCTCTCTCACACCCCATCCTCGGATTTCCAGCCGCCTTACTTCCCACCCCCCTACCAGCCTCTTCCTTACCACCAAAGCCAGGACCCTTACTCCCATGTTAATGACCCCTACTCCCTAAACCCCTTGCATCAACCCCAGCAGCATCCCTGGGGACAGAGGCAAAGGCAAGAGGTGGGATCAGAAACGGGGTCACTGCTGCCACAGCCTCGGGCCGCCCTGCCCCAGCTCTCGGGACTGGACCCCAGGCGGGACTACCACTCTGTAAGGAGGCCAGATGTCCTCCTCCACTCAGCTCACCATGGCCTTGACTCCGGCATGGGGGACAGCCTTTCTCTCCATGGCATCGGACACCCAGGGATGGAGGAGGTCCAGGTAAGGCACCGCGGTTCCTTCTCCTGAGCAATGCTCCTTCCAGGCTGGAGCCTTT
>NW_009623294.1:1188-1518 GCF_000690535.1 Cariama cristata
GATCGGGGAGGGGGGTCTACAGCAACAGTGGTGTGGGTTACCGTCCTTTTTCTGAACTGGGGTTATAACTGTGATACTCCCCCTCCCTCGCCTTTGCTTTTCTTCTTCTTTCTTTCTTTCTTTTTTTTTTAAAAAAACAGAATTTATTTCATCGCTGTCACACACAGGCTTTGCTTTGTAAACCCTCCCCTACATGGCAAGCCAGGAGAGTGCAGGGGGAAGGCAGACATACTGCTCTAAATATTCCACGTGTTTCAAAAGCTGGCAGAGTTCAAGCCTGGCTTTTCAAATTCCAGTTATTTCCCATGCAATCTCAGTTCTACCCTCCCT
>NW_009623295.1:0-236 GCF_000690535.1 Cariama cristata
TACCTCCTCCCTTTAACCAAAGAAACCCCGCTGACGCAAAGAGCTTTTTTAACGTTATTTACAGAACCGCTGCCATGGAGTGTATTTGCCCCTTTGCCCCTTGCCACGGTGCTCTCAGGAGCCCCGCGGCCTCAGCCGAGCTTATGCCAGGATCTCCGGCGTGGCAGAGCCCCGGCAGCAGCGCGGGAATCCCTTCCTCCTGCGGCGACGAATGCGCAGTACTGCAGAAACCACCG
>NW_009623295.1:307-579 GCF_000690535.1 Cariama cristata
CAGTGTGAAGGGATCCCGTCGGGAACGCTCCTCCAGCAAGCACCACAGCCTTCGTGGGGAAGAGAGACGGGCAAATGAAACCCTCTTACAAGAGTACAGCAACACTTGCATCTTTTGCCCTAAAATCGGGAGCGGACGGCGGCGTGCCCGGCACACCGGGCAGGGGAGCATCCTGCTGCCCCGCGGCCAGACCCCGCTGGACTGAGAGAAAACATCCCCAGCTTTCGTCACCTCCTCCCGGGGCGGGATACTGACCTTGCCTTGGCTCCGCT
>NW_009623296.1:0-10539 GCF_000690535.1 Cariama cristata
CTCGGGCTTTCACGGGCTTGTGCTTTCGACAAGTTTCAGCTCAGGATGCGCCACCGTCCTATGCACACCGGGGGCTTGCGCGGTTTTGTAATTCCTTGCGTGTGTCATGGGAGTCAGTGATAAGCGACTGATGATTAATGGGATGGAGAGCTCTTTCTGTTAACGGAAAGTTAGCTAAGGAGTGACTCTTCGTACAGAAATAATCCTTTGTAGGAACTTGAATTACCTTTAATGCCAAATTTTTGTTAGGTTGCGGCCTCTCTAATCTATTTCCTTTCTCTGTGACAGCCATGATATTATTGGCAATTAGGGATATGATTTAGCATTTACTTTGCAACTGCTTTGGATAACTGTCCTTCATGTGATCATGACAGTTTGAAACAGGAAAAATATATGTGGATTTAAGAAGAACCTCCAAACAGCTTTCAAAGGTATCTATTAACTATAATGAAGGCTTTTAGAGTCCAAATTATTATTTCCTCTTCTTCCTTCTATAATCTTCTACATGTACAGGGAGTGGTATTTTTGGGGGGGGGAGATAACCAATCTTACCTTCATATTGTGAAATACTTTTAAATCAGACTTTTGTAGTCATTCGCTCAGCTGGGGCAAGCAATAATCTTTCATTGGATTGTCGCTGTTACTGCCGCCTAAAGATTAAGGAAGAGCCTGTGTCTTAACTAGTTACTTTTCAGTTTCTGTTTTGGAACACAAGTTTGTATTTGCTGAATTTATATTTGATCTTGAGTGTATTGGGAAGGTTTGACAGTAACATGATCTTTTTATTTGGTTTACTGTAATACATAGTTGCCAATTCAAGACATAGAGCCCTCTGACAAGTATTGTCTCAGGGTGCTTGAAATGGAGATATGTTATATGATGTAGCATTGCAGTTTGGAGATAGTTATTACAGATAAACTGACTTAGCGGGATGTAGAGGTACTGGCTGTGCAATGTTATGGAGAAGCTCCTCATTTAGGGAAAAACCAAAGAAGACTTGAGGTGATGAATTTTGAGTCAACAAAGTCCATGGGGATAAAAGAAGGCCAGGTGCCATTAATTTTTTAATCCTTGATCAGCTTAATGAGAATGAGGGTTTGGTTTGTTAGTCATTATTGCCTGAACTGAAATCACCTTTTCCCTTCACATACATTTCACTATAGCCTAACAGTTTTGACCAAGTTCAAAATAGTAGTTTAGTTCTCTCCTGCAGATATGCTTAGTTCTGTTTCAATGAGTATGGTTTGTGAGGTCAGCATGAATAGTCATAATAGTAAAATTAAGTCTGTTGTGTTTACAAAATTGGGGCCTTTGAAAAATCCTTGCATCTCTTGGTTTTGTAGGGATAGATCAGTTCTCCTTGATAGCTGTTGGGGCCGTTTTTGTGTGTGTTGAAACAAGTAAAGCTCAGTATCAAAATGAGTGTAGTTGCCATTTAACTCCCCAGCTGCTGTCCCATTTTGTGTGTGCATGCCTGTCCATGTGCACGGCCGTGGCATTAAAACTCCTGGTTTACCTCTCTTTTTGCTAAGCCAGTTTCCTGACTTTGCTGTCATCATGAACAAATTGTTTCTTGGTTACACAGCTAACAAAATTACTGCATTTTTCACCTGTTTTTAGCATAGTGTTGCAATAATCTTTTTGTAGTTGCAAATCAGAAAAGTGTGGTATAAAGGTATCTGTTATTGTTCTCTAAGTTTTCTATTCAGTGCTTATCAGATGCAAGCTGAAATGATAATGATTTGCTCATGTGTCAAAGCATAAGACCTGAACAGATAGATTGTTTTATAGTATTTTGTATCCTGCAGATATGGTCCGAAGTTTCTTTTAGCCAAAAAAAACCAAAACACACACACAAAAACAAACCACAAAAAAAACCCACAAAAACCCTGGTATTTATTTGCTGAAAAAGTATTACCTTTTTTAAAGTGTTCTCAGACTTCTCGGTTGGCATGGATGTACAAAGGGTGAGTTGTGCATATCCAACCTGATAGCCTCCCACGATGAGATGACTGGCTTGGTGGATGAGGGAGAGCTGCGAGTGTTAGCTCGTCTGTAGTGAGGCTTTGACGCTATGTCCCATCAGATCCTTACAGACAAGCTGATGACGCATGGGTCTGGGTAAGTGGACAGTGAAGTGGGTTGAAAAGCCACGGAATGGCTGGCTCGCAGGTTTGCCGTTGGCAGCATGCAATCCAGCCGGAGGGTAGTTGAGCGCTGGGATGGGTTGGACAGGGCAAGGTTGTGGAGTCTCCATCCTTAGAGATATCCAGCACTTGACCGGACAGAGTCCAGGGTAACCGGCTATAGCTGACCTAGCTTTGGCAGGGGTTTGGAGGGGATTGTCTCCTGAGGTGCTTACCAGCCTCAGCTGTTCTGTGCTTCAAACTGATTTTGTTAGATTAATGATAGGTTAAGAAAGCAAAAATATTTTGCACTTGATCCCTTTGTAATGATTCAGAACTAATTCCAAAAGACTCTGAAAATTACTGACAGACCTTCAGAAACATGGGGGATTTAATTGACGTAGCAAACTTTGACTATTTGTATTTAATAACAAAATTGTTTATTTATTCACCATCTATTTAAAGAAAGGTGTGACTGTCTAAATGTTTGGATTCTGATAGTGAAAGATTTCTGCAATTCAGGCTAAAGTACTTAATTTTCTTCTCCCTACTTCGTTGAATCCCTTTTCTGCATCTGCAAGTGTTAAATGGAAAAGGTAATTTGTAATTAAATTTAAAATCAGCAGATTTTTATAAAGTGCATTGAATTATTCAAATGGAATCCATGATGTAACAGAAATGAGCCTTTGCCATAAATGTATGATTGTCTTTATGTAAATGGTTTTAGGGGGGGTGTTACAATGCTTAACTAATGTCTTTTTGAATGAAAGACTCTATATGCGTGAAAAATATTAGGCATAAAAATTGCTGTTCACTTAAATATGCAATCCACTTAGAAGGTTTGTCCTGATGTCATGGATGGCAGCCATCTCTGTACTTATTGGTGGCAAATCTGAATAATAATGTAATTTAAATTCTGCTGAAAATACAGAAAAATGGCATTAACATGTGGCAAACATTGATAGGGAAAGGAATGATTTATTCTTAACCTTTGAGTTGCTTTGTTTGAACATAAGCACAGTACATTTATTTAAAAGCAGATGTTCATTTGGGAGCCTTTAATGGTTCATTTTGGTTACATACAGAGAGCATATATGATAAAGAAACAGTCAGTTCATAGATGTATTTCTTTGGCAAATTCTTTTAGTGTCCACCCACATCCTAGGATTAATTCTTTATATGCGTGTGCTTTAACTGAAATAAATGTATTTGGAAAGAGCTCGTCTTGGCTCTTTCTCTGCTCTATTAAGACACAGGTAGATTAACTTATCTTTTTCCTTCTTTCCCAAAAGAAGCGTCCCTTTCTCCTGGCCTGCCTCCTGTCCTTCCTATGCACCTGGTGTACCTGGATCCATCTCTCCCAGGCAGTGGGCTCAAGCGCAGCACGGGGCTCGCTGGGCTCAGTCTGGGCAGCGTCGTGCCATAATGGGATGTGAAAGTACTGAAGTATTCCATGAATCTGGCTGGGTTTATGTATAACTGATACTCTCTGGCTCTGTCTGGGAGGTAGCACTGTGATTTGCTCCGGACCGGAGTAATCCCTAGCACTTAGGTGTGCAGTGCTTCTGAAAGCACCCAGGTAACTGTGAATTCCAGTGGGGTCACGCGTGGCAGATCAGCAATGCGATTGTTGCTTAGTGTTCATGCATGTAGACTAAACCTAAACCAGGTTTCTTTTTGGTGACTGAACTGGTTTTGTAGTTCTAGCAATATTGCCAATGTTTTAAAGTTACGTGTGCAAACTGTTAGGGCTAAGCGCTGTAAGAGAGTGAAAAACTTGTGTGCTGCTGTCTGCCGCCTCTGGGCTTTGAAAGTCATCGGCAGATCGTGTGTTGGGCAGTGTGTTCAGCTGTACTGAAGGGCGATGTTAGTTGTATCTTCTGGTTCTCTCTCCTGGAGACATCTCCAAGCCTGTGTTCTGTTCTTCCTTCGTTTCCTTTAGCTTTGTTTTCTACTTGTGCAGCCTGCAACATCGTTATCCCCGCTGCTTCTTAAAGCTTTCCTTGTATACCTACCCACTGAAATACTTGAGGGCAAGGAAATCTATGTATGCATCAGATGCTGTACTGGCCACAGCTGTTTCAGCATGCAGGGCCTGGAAATACTACCAGCTAGAGGATTATATCCACTTGCTAGTGACAGACGCAAAAAGGAACTGGTTTTATTGTCCCAGGGTAATGCAGAGGGGAAAAGTCGCTGTCACTAGCTACTGGACTTCCTACCATGAATTAATTTTGTTTGGGTGCTTTTTCTGGCTGTAAAAATCCTTATCATGGATGCCGTTTCAGGGTAAATAACATCAGGCTTACCAGGTTTAATGAGGTCTCAAGGCTTCCCATTGCAACTGAAAGTTGTGGTAAAACTTGAAGAAATTGCAAATAAAATGTTCCTGTTTCAGGAACAGTTTGTATACAGGTGGAGGAAGGCTTGTGGATTTTTTTTGTCTGTGTGTTGCTGTCACTTGGAAAGGTAAAAGTATATGCAGAAACCGGATGGACAGGAATGCTAATCATTTTACAATACTGGAATTAGTTTCCAAGCGTGAGTTGTGGGAGAAGGTAATAACCCATATGATAACGGCTTTGAATCCTGCTGTGGTTTGTATGCAGACTCTTTTTGTTTAGGTGTTATTCTGATTGCAGCGTATTAGGTTTATTTTGTATGACAGATCAGGCAGAGGACCAGAAAAATTACATGACTCTAATCTGTTACAGAAACAATTGTTATAAAGCTCTCTGACCGTACATTTGACCTTTGTCTTTATACCCGTGGCTATCCTACCTGGTCATTCCCTTGATTATGTTGAACAATAAGCTACTGTTAACTTTAAAATTTTCTATGCATCTGCCTTCTAACTTTATCATCAGACTTTGATTTGAAGTTACTTGTAAGTTTTCTGATTGTAATTTGGCTCAGTAAGTTAGCTGTGAATGGTTTACCATAGTTTGCTAGTCCTGAAAGTGCTAGTTAGTGTTTAGAGGACTATGGCTTGATAAAGATGTTCATGTGAGTCTTTGATTCAGTATTAAATACTGAATCAAAGTTTAATAGCTTTACTCAAATAGGAATTTATCCTAGATTATTAAATTTGCCTAAACACTAGCCTTAAGTAGTGAAGTTGGAAGAGTCACTTGACTGTTCTACCAATTAGCACATTATTTTTAATTTTTTTTGGATCATCTCCTAATCTGAAGAATCACTTTATATTTAAATACAAAGAATGTAACTGAGATGTATGTGTCTATAACACTAACTGGCTTATATTTTGACAATGTAGTGGACCTAGTAACAAAAGCATGAAAAGGCTGAGGTACTCAATGCTGGTTTTGCCTTGGTTTTCAGGGGAAAGATAAAAATCCATAGGACCAGACAGTGGTTGATGTGGCTGGGCGACTCTTCTCTATGACCGGAAGGTCGCGGTGATGGGGGGAAGTTACTGGTGATGGTGGAAGGTCCTGCATCTGAAATGGCACGCAGGCTGGGGGAGAGCAGCTTTGCAGAAAAGGAGCTGGGCGTCCTGGTAGATGAGAAGCTGTGTGTCCTTGCGGCCGAGAGGGTTGTGTGTGGGACGGTATTAGCAAGCCTGTAGCCGACAGGTCAAGAAAAGGAGAGGAAGGATTAGGAGGCCGCAGTGCAGTACTGCGTGCGGTCTGGGGCTTCCCGGTGCGAGGAAGCCGCTGACATGTTGGAGCGATTGAGCAGAGGGGTGCGTCAGCCTTTGTGTCTGTGGTTAGGTAACGGTACGGCAGCAAAAAAATGGACATCTAAGACCCTTTAGTTTAAATGAAAAAAAAAAAATACATCTTTATTTTATTTTTTTCTAGTCTTTGTGTCTGGCAAAACGTGCCCCGCTACTCTCAACTATTCTGGTGCATCCTTAAAGAGATGGCAACTTACGGGTATAAGTAGTGGTTACCTGCTGTAGGCAGGTAGTGGAAGAGCCAGCTTTATTTAGAGGGAATATGAGAGACTGTATGGGTTTGGGATGCCAAGTGGCACCTGTCAGGGTGGTGGAGAGGGACTGAAGAAGAGGGGCTTTGTGACTCCAAAGATGTGAGTAGAAGTAACTTCCTAAGGCACTGCAAATGATAGTGGTGCTGTGTTTTGCACTGCAAATCTCATCTGATGAAAAAGCAAATATGAGGGAGAGAAAAGATCCTTCATTTAGGGGCAGAGAATGAAAAAGAGAGCCTCCACTTTTGTCAAGTCTTTTCAGGAAGGTCTTTTCCCACATCCGTCTGTTTAAATCCCTGTAATTATTGTCTCTTTGAGAGAGGTAATTTGAAAGTGAAGCAAAATAAATACAAGTGTGCTTTTATAAAAAAATATATATACACATACGTATGCACCCCACCCCCCCACCCCACATATGTGCAATAGTACAGACTCATTCTTTTATTGGATGTTTTGGGGAAGGAAACTGGGATTCTGGCACTTGTGGAAGTGATAGAGAAAAACTTAACAATCCCAATGAAGACAGAGGGGTATTAAGCAGGAAGAATCCTACTCAGTTTGACGTCTCTGTTTTCTAGTTCAAAGTTCCAGTTCCCTTTTCTGTAAAATAGTTTATTCTAGAGAGGTATAAATAACTAGAACATGGGAATTCATTTGTAATGATTCACTGCATGCTTTTTGACCATTTGTCAATGGTACAGTGTCTATTTGCTACTGTAGTTTGTCATCATTGATGTAAAAAAATTGATTGTTTACAGACAATAAGTGAGTTTTGGTTTTTGCAGGGGAGGTATTCGGTGTTGGCCAATGATAAAGAAGGGTTGTTCTTTGTAGACTGAATTCTTCAGCCGTTAAAATGAACTTGTGGTATTTTCTGAAAATGAAGTTTTTAATGAAGGCGTTGCGGTACCATAATAAAAAACTAGAAGGAAAAAGGTAGTTTTTCTTTTTGCTCTCTCTCCCAAGGGTTGATACTTAATATTCTAATAATTCTATTTCTCTTAGATAGAAGCTTTGAAATGTGAGTATCTGTGAGCCTTTTGCTGTGAGTATTTTGCTGTTAATGTTTTCAGTGCTTTCTCTCACGTTTTTCTGCGTGGAAAATATAAAATACGTAAGGTTACTTATATGTGCTGGTACTCTTGTATGTTGTAATATCCTGTACATTCCTTTTGAAAATTCGGTTTAAGTATGTATTCATAGTGTTGTCAATTCTGAAGTTTTTATAAGTAGTTTGCAAGGGTGTTAAACTGAGTGCACAATTTCAAGGAACAATTTTGTGCCCTAGTGGGCGAGCTTCTATATTTATTCAAAAGTGCAGCTGTTTGCATCACTGAAAGAATTGAGGGACATGTAAATACTGTGACTTGGTCCCTGAACTGTGAGCAATAGGAAATGAAAGGAATGAGAAGAGATGTTTATGTTGCTTGTCAGTGTTTTTACTCCTAGATTTTTCAGCTCTGAGATTATTGATGGATTGCTTTATTAACCATTAAAATTTAGTTCATAGATTACACTGATGATCAAACATCACTTACTGTCATGGGAAAAAAAAACTTGGAGGAAGTGCGGTCAAACAAGTACTTTTTGAGATGACTGCTAAACCAGCGTGTTTTCTAGCCAGGGGAGTGAGGGGAAGGCGCTGCGTGTGTTACCTGCCGGGGCTGCGCTTGTGGCATCTCTCGGGATTAATTTGGGCGTTTCTAGTCCGCAGTAGCGGAGCTGCTGAAGGGAGCTCTTTGCAGGTAGTGAGGGAAGAACACTTTGTCAAGAATGTTGTAGCTTGATTGCTGTTCAAGTGCTTTAATATGTATAAAGCAAAGAGATTTCCATCTCTCCCCACCTTTCCCAGTCTGACCTTTGTTTCATTTCATGACAAAAATTGGGTGGTAAAGGAGTTAAATGGGTATTTTTATTTGGTTTTGGTAATTTTTGTTGTTGTTTATGATTGCTTTTTTTTGTATTGCATCTGGACACTTTGTTTGTATTTTTGACTCTATTTTTGTGGTTATTTCACTGTAAATCAAGTATTTTTAGAGTCATAGCTCTTTAGTACCGTTGCCATGTCCTTTAAAATTTTTTAATTACTTTATGGTTCTGTATTGTGATCATCCAGACGGAAAAATTGATCCAGCATTGCATAACAATTAACACTGCATTTACAGGTGTGTTTTACAACTACTAGTTTCAGTGTAGCTTGTAGTATGCTGCAATAGAGTAAATGCTTGATTGTTGGTCTTTATTTATATTTGTTCATTAAATAATAGCTTTCAATAAAATAAATAGTTCTGTAGTTCTTAATAAAGATAGTCCAGTGGGATGCAAGAAATGAGTTGGCGTAAAAGGGCACTTCATAGTAAGTAATATTACTGTTACGATATGGATTTTGTGAAAAACCATAATGCATCTCTCACTTTTCAGAAGTTTGAGGCTTAGTCTGTCCAGGTGGCCCTGTAAGCTGTTTTACAGTTTGTAATACTTAGCTATTCATTATTCTGCTCTTGCTGTCTTCCCTTCCCCCATTTTTCCATGTACGTTATCATGTTCGATTTCTCTAGCTGCCGAGGTTGTCCGCACTGGGAGTATAGGCGGCATTTGTTAAAATTACTAAAAAACTACTTTCTTGAAGAAATTGCACTATTTTTTATGTAGATGAGAGACGACATTAATTTACGTTGAACTCTATGTAGTATGGTAAAAAGCAATGTTTTGAAATAGAAGGTATTTTTGATGCAGAAAGCACTCGTTTAAGTGTCGGAGTCAGCACTGGGAATGGCCAGGGTAACGTAAGGTGAAAAAGTCAAGTTTGTGGTTGGTGCAAGCAAGTTCTCTGTAGTTGCCTGCCTTTCTATCAAATCTGGGTTTTCCTCGAAGGGGAAACATTAAACCTTTCATGATGGTTTTCAGTGGAACTGAAGATTATCGAATTAAGTTCTCCCAACTCCCATGGAAATCTGGAGCTCCTGCTTGTGCTGCCTTTGAAGAAAGGGCAGGCAGGATTGATTTGTGGTGTGGCGGGCAATGGCTGGGCAGGGGGTCAGCAGGACTCTATGAATTTGTTAGTTGGTTCCTTACAGGCGTCGCTGTGGTCTCACCGGAGTACCACGGGGACGCAAAGGGGAACTGTGGTTATCGCAGTGGGGAAGTGGAGTTGTAGTGAACCTTACTTAGATTCAGGATGACCTTTCTTTTTGCTCTATCATAATTCAGAATTTTTTTCCCCTCTTCAGAAGTGCTGTAAGATAGGTTTACGTGTCTGTGAACAAATGCAAATATTACTGGATTGCTCAAGTTAAAAGAATATGTATGTATCTATAGAAAGACAGGAAAATACAAACTTAAAAAAATATTTCTTCAGTGAATCCTGCCTGTGTTTGGTGTGTTTATAGTTCTCTAAATCAAAAATTCTGCTCTGTTTTGAGCTGTGGTAAGTTCAGAACATAAACCTCCACAAGATAGTACATAAGGAACACTTGTTTATTTATTTATTTAACACAACCGTTTCACCTGTTCATTTATCACAAAATGCTCCAAGCAATAACTTCCCATAACTCAAGCTTTCACCGTGGCGGAGTAACTCCTACAACTCTGAATCCAGAATAAGAGACCGATAAGAAAAAGTCAGTCATTCTTGACATATTTTCTCTGCTTGATGGTTACACGTACCATTTTTCAGTTGTTTCCGAGAGAGAGTAACAGTAACTGGAATGGGTCTTATGTATGTCTTATATAAACTTACCATTGAGATGATTGAAATGTAACCTAAATGCCAGCATTTTTATTTACCAAATGCAGAATATACCCCGAAAGCATACCCAAACCAATCATGAGCTCGGTCGGTGGCCTGGAAAGCAGAAGAAAGTCTTGTGTTTCCGATTCCCTTTTCCTGCGCCGGACTTTCTGGTGTGCCCAGGCAGGGCTTGCAGGCAGGCCGTCCCCGGAGGGCTGACAGTATGCCGACAAGCTCACTGTGAGGAAACTCGGGTCCAAGGATTGTACATCATAAAAACATGGAAGCGGTTGGCAAGCTTAGAATGTTGCTAACAAAAACAGTGGTTTGTTTTGGTGTTTAAATCTTGTGCTAATCCTCCTAACTGGTTTTTTATTGTTACAGCTTGAGTTTCTGTGACATGTTCTTTCTCTCTGAAGTTATGATTCAAACACAGTCGTTCTCTGTTTCCCAGTCACCAAGAAACTTTTGGCTTTGTGACAGATAAAAATTTTTCTGCTTTATTTGTGTCAATATGTTTATAAGATACTAAAAGTTTCTAAGAAGATAGCGTTGCATCCATTTCTTGCTGGATAGTGGCCAGAACCTAGTTGATAAGGCAAATCATGGGGTTTGAAACTCCCTTCGGATATTAAATAAGACATTTAGTGCTACTGTAGTTCCTCAGCAGACTTCTGTTTGAGTAGCTGGCTGGTCGTTCGTTGCTTTCTCTTGCAATACAAATTGACT